>NC_067284.1:45765036-46065036 GCF_020740795.1 Apus apus
CAGCACTGCTGCTGAGAGGTCAGTGGCAGGGAGAAGGCAGCTGCTGAGATGGAGCCGCCACAACCTATTTTCTGTGCCCTGCAGCCATTTCCCCTTTGCAGCCAGCCAGGGCAGCCAGGAACCTGGCCTCCTGTACCTGCACCACTGTTTCCCACCAGGGCAAGAGGCTGGTGCCTTTCCTTCCAAATGCTGCAGAGGACTCACAGACACCTTCCTTCTCAATGTTGTGGATAGCCTTGGAGGCCATCCCTGCTGTCAGGCTGAACCACGTGAACAACCCTCTAGGAATATGGTTGGTCATGTTCTTTAAGTGTACGAGCAAGAACCTGCGATGTAATAAAATACGAAAAATTGTCCACAGCTACAACAGGAGCTAGCCCACCAGCCCACTAGCACTCCCCACAACATAGCACACCGAAGAAGTAGGTTGCTAAAGGAGTAAAGAAACATTTACTACCAAACAAATGATGCTTTATTCACCTGCTCTTCTTTCATACTGGAAATATGAAGCATATCTGCTTTAAAAAAAACAAGTACCCTAGACATCAGAACATTTGCACAGGTGGGAAAATGTCTATTCAGGAGAAGTTTCTGACTTTCCTGTTAACAGGGAGTTCAGCTTCCTAACAGAGACTGTGACACATGTTTGTTTGGGACCTATGGATGCATTTCCCTTTGTCTGCAAGGGGCTGCTTTAAAACAACAGTGCAGTTTGGGAATGGCCAGACAGGTGGCTCTGCTGGCCGTTTTAGGACATCCCAAAAACAAGAGGGAACCCCAAATAGGTTAGGAATCTAGCCCGTTCTCTTCACTGGCCTTCAAAACTTCACGGTTAGTGTTGCATTTGATTTGCAATATTGGGGAATGACCCAAACGACACAGGAACTGCTAGGAGACAGTGGGAGCTACATTGTAAGTGGAAGAACTAGTCATTCCTGAGATTAGTCCCAAGCTGCAAGACTAGGACTTGACCAGCCTCATATGCCAATGGTGTAATTTCTGTCTCTTGTAGACACAAAGGCACCTGGAATAGCACACAGTCAGCCACTGCTGCTCTGAAAAGATTAAGGGAGTTTTATTTTTGAAAACCAGTGCCTGATTACTCCACAGCAAAGCCAACTCTGAAGAAGCAAGAGGGACAGAGAAAGAGTCCAATTTATATTACAAAATATTGATGAAATCCAGTGTTATGACCTGTTATGACTGATTTAAGACTTCTATTTTCTTTAACACTTTACAATTATTTCCCTCTCACACACACACTATTATTCAGCTTAGAAAAATCTCTCAGGCCTGCATGTAGATTTTCAGCCTCAATCGCTACAGTACATGAGTTCTAGATCTGAGAGGCCAAAAAACATCTATTTGACTAAAGAGCTATAAGGCAGCCATAAAAATTATGGATCACAGAAATAAGCAATTAGTGTTATCTTCAATTGCTTTATTGGCAGTATTCACTCGTTAGAATAGAGGCAGCAGTAAAACAGATTGCAACATACTGTATAACAGCATATGGGATTTTACATTATAATGCTATTCTCTGCCAAGAAGTCATATTTTCATTTGAATGCATGGAACAGATTATCACAGGGTTTCCAGCATTAGAAGTGGATGACCCTCTCTCTCTGCCTCTCCTCCTCCTTTCTCCCCAGCCTCTTGTCTACTAGGCAGTATTTTAGGTTATGACTACATCAAAATAAGCATAGCAACAGAGCAGTAATAAGGGAGCTCTGACTACCGAATACTGACTTGTGCTCTGAGACCCCTGGCTCCCGCAGACTGGGCATGTCACAGAGCTATGGAGATAATAAACTCAGCCACGAAGGCAGTGGGTAGATGAGGAGTTGAGGGTTTGCCAGTCTTTTCACCCAGCTGGCTTCAGCTCTAGAGGAAGCTGCTTGCCCGCCCATCTAATCACAGCTGAAGTGCCACAAAGGCAGCCACTAGCAAGAGGGCTGGAAATAAAACAATAGGAATAATAAGAGGGGGAAAAACAGATTCTTTATAGTGTATTTAACATTAGGGATATTTTCTGCAATTGTTTGCCTGTGTCCGCAGCTCGTCTTTACAGAGCAATTCCAGTGTTGCAGTGCAGAGAATCAATTCCCTGTCACAACTGAGACACTAGGCCTGTGGTTCACCTGCATGCCAGCAACCAATGTGCAAATATTAATATCTGGCACATTATGGAAATTAAAGTGAATACTGTATATCATACTACAACTGGTCCCTTCAAATAAAAACATACCTTCCTATTACCAGCACAATAAAGAAAGTGAAGGATGCTCAAAGCATCAAACCCCGAAAAGACAACTTGTACAGAAGTTGTACTCAGAGCTGATTTAAATAAATACTTGTCTCCAAATGTACTTCCTTCGAAATATCTATAAATTGCTGAGTGGAGGGAAGAGGAGGGGAGGGTGGGGTTAAATGCTTAAACAAAATGCTCTGAGGGGAAAAAGCACTTGCTGCTCTAGGAACACAGGAACTAAAAAAGCTAGAGGCATAGGTAGCAATTTACCAGAACAAAGAAATTGCATAGAATTAGGTTTCATGTGTTACGATTTATTCAGCTCTAATGAAAGCCAAATAATTTGATAAAGCCTCAATTCCCATCTGTATCTCTGAATTTCTGCACATATCCAATACACAGTTTCTATGGAGTGCATTTTAGATTTCAGAATTTCATTTCAGTTTTAGAAAGCTTCACTACCAGAACAGCACTATTAAATGATGATAAACAAATTGATATGTGGAACTCCATACAACTCTTCAACAGACTATATCCTTTTTGGGTATAGCACAATTATAATGTCTTATATTATGCTTAAATTCATAAGAAAAAAAAAAAAAAATCCCTTCCTTAGTAGTGATTAAAGGTGTTTAAAAAAACCATCTCTCAATTTCTGTGTTGAGGACTACAGTCAGAATCTTAACTTATTAGCAATTTAAAAAGGGGGCTTTTAAGTCTTCTTAAAGAAGACTTAAAAGTCTTATCTTCTTATTATTTCTTACTTATCTTCTGGATAATTTGCCAGGCAAATCACTGTGTGCCATGCACGTGTGAGGTGAAGATTTTAGGAAGTTGAGGGAGATTTCTAACCTGTTGAAGGAGGAGACACTTCTTTCTCTGTGTTCTGGTTCAGCATTGTGACTGCTGTGTCATTTTATTCACAGACTTTTAAATATCTTGAGAAAGCAAGTTTTTAAAAAATAATTTTTATTTCTTTTTGTGAGGGAGTTTGGCAGGTATTTTCCAAAAAGTGATCACAGAAAGAAGGAAACACTAGGATAGTTGCTTCCTCATCGAAAATATTAATCTCAGACAATCAGCTTTTCCTGTAATAAACAATGGTGTAAACTAAAACAAGCCACAGAGGAGTATGGTGGGGCTCGCCTTACACCTATTGCACAGCATGGCATAGGTGGGACCACTCTGGTGAGAAAAATCTAGTGAACAGGTATATTTTGCTGTAGTGACCCTACCCTAACATTTCACTGATGTACCACATGCCTTCAGTTAGTTAAATCTCCTTACCATCACCATCCCTGACAGTAAACACAGGGGGATTTGTTGTGCTCCTCAGTGGAACAGCTCCTATCACTTATCAAAAAAGCTGGTCACTCCATTCAAGTGCTAAAGTGTGAGCACTTCCACAAATCTGGCCACATACTAGGATGCACTTTTATAACACTGAGATTTGCTAGTTTTTCCTCCCTTTGAAAAGCAAAGGGCTTCCTGCTAGAAGCTGGCCAATATCAGTGCTCACTGACCCCAGCAGGATCTGATGGCACTACGCATTAAACAGGATTGAGTTGTTTGGGGAACTGAGAAAAAGGGAGAAAAAATAATCTGGTGGCTGCTCATCACTATGCAGAATGAGTGAAGGTAGCACGTGAAAAAGCCAGGATGCTTGGAATGCTGAATGTGCTCACTTATAAAATCCATATAAAGCAGATGCTTTTTGTACAACTAAACTCTGTATATTAGCAACCTTTTCCCCTTTTTCTCTGTATTTAGCAGCTGTTGCAGCCCAGCTCTTGAAAAAGACAGTGCACATCACAAAGCAGTGTTGGAATCAAGCTGAGCTTTCTTGTCTATGTTAGGTTCCAGGCTCAAGGGACTGCATGTTTTGAAAATGTCACTGTGCTATTTTTTCACTGAAGGTGGGCTTCCCAAGTCAGGTGACAAAAGCTACAAAAGGTAGTAAGGAAAAAAAAATATTAAAAAATACTATTCTATCCTACTTTTTGTGTCCTAACCATAAGTGCTATTTAATTAAGCATTCATGGAGATAATGCAAAGACAACTACAGTTTTCTAAAAGAGTAGCACATTGCAGCAGAACAGTCAGGTCCCTAGCATTCCATTATGCAAAGGAAAGATGAAGGGCAGCTCCCACCAACTAGCAAGTGGTCCCTTTTTTTGGAAAGGGAGTACATGTTTGCAGCTAATCTTGTAACCAATAATCTGATGCAAAACATCCCACCCATTCTCGACCAAATCCTTGGCAGGATATAACAGTTACAATGCAAGGACAAGTTCAGGCAAAAACGTATTAATGTATTTTGTACAGTATCCAGTAACATAAATGCTATTTTAGGACTGCACAGTAGCTTGCTCCAGGGACAGATCTCACATTAACTTGCACATGTACTCAGATTAAGGGCATTACGGTGGGAAAGGTTCAGTATTTTCTACCCCTCTTTTGCCTTCCATCTGCTCCTTTTCACAAAAGTCTAAGGATCTCAGCTACCGAAAGGCTGTAGCACTAAGGGGAGGGGAAGGAGAGATGTCTTCTTTCCAGGGGGAGGAGGGAAGGAGAGAGAAAGTTGTTTTGTTTTGGCTCAGTTCTGTAATGAATTTGTGGGTTGCAGAAATTGATCTGTCATAGTGCAACAGATTGTAGCTTGATCTGCCAACAAATTGCAAGCAACAGTAGGTAATGACTAATTGCAAGTGTCAGCTTTTTTTTGTTTGGGGTTGGTGTTCTTTGTGTGTGGGTTTTTTGTGGTTTGTTTGGTTGATTTTTTGTTGATTTTTGTTTGTTTGGTTTGGTTTGGTTGGTTGGTTTTGTTGGGTTTTTTTGGGGTTTTTTAAGCAATAGGTAATAATTTCTGAAGGAATATAGGGACATACTGACAGACTGGCACAGTTCATACAAGGAACTTTACCTGGTTTCTAGTCAAGCTGCATTTCCAGTTGAGTCTGCCAGGAACTACAGGCCATGGACCAAGAGATACTTTGTTTCTTCTTTCAATATGGCTACAGTCTATGCTTTAATTTAGGGTAAGAAAAAAGCTGTTTTCTGACAACAGTTCTCTCTTGAGGACTGCTGTATGTTGTGCTGTCTCCCTTGCTTTCGTGTAACAAATAAAGAGGAAGGAAAGCAGTTTTCTCTCCTATTTCTTACATTTGTTGCTTTTGTTTCCAGTTAGGTCAGAAACTCAGAATTACTCTCAACAAACACTGAATTTTAGGAAGCTCACCCACAACCCTCTCTGAGGGAAGATCAGGAACATCTATGAGTATTGGACCAAAACAGGGGAAAAAATGGACAGGCAAGTAACACCTGGGGGGAAAAAAAAAATCCCCAAAACTAAAGCTTTTCTAGCACAGAACAAAAAGAAAACAAAACAAAAACAAACAAAAAAACAAACAGCACAAAAGGAAAAAAAAAAACCAACAACAACACAAAAAAACCCCTACCAACCACAACAACAACAACAACAAAACCAGAAAAAAATCAAAACAAAATAACAAATCTGAAATAAAACTGATAGAAGTGAAAAGAGCACTGGATTTTATTAATTGTCATCTTTTCCTATATCACTATAAGTTTAGAATCCTCTGCAACTCACTGATCTTATAGCCTGTGGCAGGGTCACTGAAGACCCTTGGAGTTACAGTGCGTGCAGACAGGAGGAGGCAGAAGCAGAGTCATCCGCAGAAAGGGCACAGAGATGAGCAGGACAGTGTCACCTAAATGCCACACTTGTGGCAGCACATTTCAGGGGGAAAACATATATCCACATCTTGATAGCTACAAGCTTGCTTAAACTGCTTACACTTATTGTAAAACTGTCTCAGCTTTTCAACTTCTGTGCTGCAGACAACCTAAAATCCAGATTTTCAGCACAAATCTCCAGCTTCACATCGTCACCTATATCTTTTATATTTAAACACTACATGACAGCAGAGCCATTTGACAACAGTAATATAGTACAGCTAACACATACATAGCACAGTGTTGACAGGGCTATTGTGATGAGTGAACATTGGTCTAGACAAGAGCCAAACACCAGTACCGTGAACAATGGAGCATCCTTTGCAAGCCACAGGCAAAAAGGAGACAGCTTTCAAGAAAAGGGAAAATTTCACTTTGGGGTAGATTGTGTAGGTCATGTAGGGTGAAATCCGTACAGACAAACCTGCTGTATAATCACAGGATTGGGCTAGCAAGGCTAATGGGTGATACCTAAATGCAGCTAGCTCTCAGCACAATGAAAAAATTTATTCCCTGTGAATATTCAGACAGGCAAGCATAAAATTCAGTATTTGCAAGTATCTCTGCTAATGTGATTTGTCCTCTCATTGTTCAGGTAAAGCAAACATGACAAGGTCACCGCATATTTCAGTTGCAGTTCTTCTTTTTATTTTAATCTGAGAAATATATGTATTTTTTCCGTACTTTGCTCAGAACTCTTCAGCTCAAATTTCCTTAGTAGGAAAGTACTTATGTTTCATTAAAGCTAAATATATATACTCAAATATCCTTAAAGGAAATTGCATTTTATAAATCAGAGATATATTACTAACAACAAAGACATTCTACCTTTCCTCCGCAAAAAGACAAAACAGTCAGCTTACAAGTAACTGTTGACTACTCAAATAAGGGGTTAAAAAAGATTTTCAGTCATGATATTATATTAATTCATCTAAGAAGGAATTTAAGAAAGAAGCCAGCACTGTGACTAAAAGTCTCAATTTACAGCAAGCCAGCCTGGTACATTTTTGCATTATTTACAAATGAAAAGTAAATGGAGAGCAGGAACCCCAATGACTAAACATGAAGTTCAGGTGCAATAGAGTGTGTCTGTCTTCCAACATGCCCTGGATATATTAACTACTGTTTTACTGTTACTTACCTATATTATTTTTATTTATTCAGCACTGTAATTGTTCCTAACTTATCTCAAGTGCAATTGCCAGACATACAGGAAAAGATACTTAATAAAGTGTATTAATAAAGAGAGGATCATTTAATGATCATGCTTGCCTTATGATGATCAGGCTGTTAAAAGCTCATGTAGTACATTGATTCTTATTCTACAGTCACCAGGAGACTAGAGGCAACTAAGAAAGAGAAAATATTAAAAGCAGCTCTGGCTAATCACCCCAACCCAGTTACCAAATTCTGACAAGACTGAAGACAAAAAGCAAACAGTGCAAACTGGAAGTAAAACCCAGACCCCAAAGATAAGTGGCACTTCTTTGCACAGAGAATCCTTAGCTGATAAATTGCCAGTGAGCAATAACTTCTAAATTGTCATTGCAAAAGTTTTGTAAAACAGCATTCTGTCTGTGCTCACAACCAATACTGAATGCAGCAAGTAAAGACATACTCCCTCCCTCCTTCCCCATTCTATACCTAAATTGTGCAGTGCAGGACCACAGGGAGATATATATTTCTTCACCCCAACTGGTAAATATCTTATGACTGCATGAGGAGTAACAGCAGCTCTTCTTTAAATCCTGTTTGGAAGGTCTATATAAGTTACAATTTGAGTATTCAAAGTAAATTTGTATTGGGTTTTATTAATGTAAATTGTTTGGGCATAATTTCATCCTGCAGTCCTGAGTTCCACAAGTTAAAGGCACAAGTTGTGTGGTGCACTTTTTCACTCTAATGAATCACTCTTTGGCCTGTTGTTGTTCTATTTTGAGTTCTCTCTTTTGCTACAGACAAATGTAATGAGAAGCAGCAGACTGGCCTGATCTATGCCCTTCATTATTTTATATGCCTCTGTCAGATTTCCTCCTGATCTTCTTCTTTCCAAACTAAATAATCCTGCCCTTTTTAACTTAGCCTTATATGAAAGGCTCTAAGATGGCTCTACTCATTTTCCTTGCCCTTCTCTGGACCATTTCTATTTCTGTTATGTCTTTGAGATAAGGTGACCCAAAGTGAACATGATTTTCAAGATAAGGACGTGCCATTGATTCATACATTGGCATTAAAATATTTTCTTCTTTATGATTTATCCTTTTTGGACACCCTTACATCACATTCCATTTCTTTCTGACTGACAGCTAGCATGGTCCTACAGAACAGCCATCTTAATTGAGCTGATTTCATTGGCATTAGTGCTAATTCAAAAGGAAAAAGGATGCCCAAGAATATGAATTTCATTGCATACCACTTTGATATATTTGCCAAGTACGCAGTCTGACTAGCCCTGAAATTCCTCAAAATGGTGTTATGAAACACCAAGTAGCCAAATTTACTTAGTATGGTCAGCATATCAAGTTATCTCCTGCAGAGCGTAAATAGTGGGGGCTGTAGAGGAGGAGAGAAAGGCAAAGGATGCAAGCAAGGCAAATTCATTCCTGCTCTCGGTTTCCTCTTTTGTAACAGGTGTTAAAATTGACCCAGGATCTGCCCTGAAATTATTAAGATTCCTTATGAGGTCTCTAGACAGCTCCCTCTAAAAAAACGTGAAATGCTAAACATACTGAATCCTGTAATACTCCTTTCAGCCCTACTTTGTTAGCCCTGTAAAATAAATCTCACAGTCACACTGACCGTTAGCATAAGAGTTCCTTCTCATCCTGGAAATACTGTTATGCTCTACATCACCAAAACTGTGCTTATTTACACCTGTGACATACACACGTGTCCCAAGTTTTCTGAATGCAGTTGGGCTGAACTCTTCTAAGCATTTAAGCCCAATGCTTAGCCTTAAGTCAAGGTAACATGCAAATTTACTTCAGAATTTCTCCTAGTCTTAAGTCTATGATTTAGGGAAATGTATTATTTACTTGATGAAGTTCATGTGGGAAGCATGACTTCATACACTTAACCACTTTAATATGGTTATGTGAAGAATGTCTCCAATGAATTTACAGTGGGATACAAAAGTGGAGATTTAAAATTCTATTTTTTAAATGAAAATTTTCAAATCAGTCCTTAGACATTAGCATCTAGATCAGAGATTCTTCATATTCAGACAACCAAGAATATCAAAACATCACTGTCTTGATTTTTTGTGCTTTTTGTTCCTTGTTGTTCCTCACAAGTAACAACTGCAGGAAGAACTGGGATCAAGGTTAACTTTTCTGTATTTTTTTTTTCCTCTTTTAAAAATCTGTTGATAAATGCATCACTGAAAGACACTGAATCAGAGCCCAGAAACTGTGAAATTTCAGGATATGTGAAGCATGCACAGAAATAACATATGCTTCCTCAATGTCCTCAAATCTGCTTCACTCCTAATCTTGGAAAGGCCATCTCTAAGGGTGAGAGAGTAAACAAAACCCATCTCTCTGTCAAACTCAGGACGATAAGTGCCCATAGTGGCAGGGGTTTTACTGCTACAAAAATTGGGAACTGAATCAAGAACACAAACACATTTCACAAAGGCCACTGGAATGCCATTATTCTTTTGTTAACTGAATTACAACTAGGGACAGGCAAATTCATTTGAAAAAGAGAAAGACCAGACCAAACATTTATCCAAAACCTTAGAAGATATAAACCAGACCTTTCTGAAGCTTTGAAAGTGGTCGCATATTTCCATTATAATTTTTCTATTTTGTATATTCCTGAGCTTCCCAGCTTTGGATTAAAGTACCTGAAATACCAAGATACAAACTGCTCTTGGAGTATTTTCAATCTGCTTTATCGATTCCAGAGGCTCGGTCATTTAATGTGTGGTTAAGTTTGCCCAATGCATAAAAACAGTAACTGACTTGAAAAAAAACAACACAACTCATTTTAAAAAGTTATCATTTCTGCCCTTACACTGTACCAGTGCGGGGGGGGGACAGCCACATAGTAAGCTGAATTACTACAGAATGAACATCAGAGTGGAAAATTTAGGATCTTCAACAGCAGTCAGTAAACCTTTCCATCTTATGTTAAAGTTATTAGGACTTAACTTAGGGGCACTTGGTAATATCAGTGACAAGATTTTTTCTTCTCTTTTTAAATTAATGCTAACCAGTACACTGAAAATGTAAGTATCACATTTTTTTCTTGACCTGTCAAGAAGACTTGAGGAGAAGGAAATGTGGGGTTTTAATTGTAGGATGGAAAGAAGAAAAAACAAAACAAAACCAAGCAACCAGTGCCCCAAAAAGTGAAAGGATCATCTGAATGAAACAGGAATCTACTTTGGGCTTTGCTGGAGTTCAGACATCCTGACCAAGTGTGGCTGTTTCATTCCAGATGTGTTTATTAAGCAAAGACTGACATATATGCCCAAAATGAAGGAGCTTTGTGATTGCTAACAAATGTCTTCCAAGGCTATGATGACAACAAAGCAGCAGACATATGTAGCTTTCAGTAAATGTAATTTGAACATAGGTCTTTAGAGATAAATGGCTAGCAAGCTGACTTGTTGCCAGCTTCACCTCACTCACCTAACATACAGCAATTCCTTAGAGGAAAACATGTTATGTAGCTTAGTAAAAACAGTTATATGTACTAAAACTTCCATGCACTGTGGGGTTCCTGTCTTATTCACTGACACCAAACCAGTCTGTCAAGTACTACAGACTGAACTGCATCTGTTGATTTTGTTTGGCAGAATCTTTTAAAATATCCAGAGCAAAATGATCACTACAGAGTTATCAGGGTGTATAGTAATTACATGCAAAATATGAGGTTCTTACTTTCCATTTTGGTGGCCAAGGCCTTAGGTCAAGTGTCACATAATACAGACATATTAAACTTTGGGAATTCAAACATCAAGTAAGATACTGTCTGGAAGAAATTATTTGCACCACATTTATTTTTTCAACTCATTTGCCCAGTGTTGGTTTATATTAAAAGGGAGGCAGATTAACAGAATTTTTGTGATGCAAGTGCCAAGAAAATGTGCAACTAGTACTAAGCTCAAGGAAGGTAAACAACAACAGTCTATACCATCTACCCTGTTGGTGTGTCATCCCAACAAGTCACCCCTGATGCATTTCTCTGTGTGTTGCTGCCACATAGTAAACCAGGTGTAAATATCAGCAGGGAAATACAGAGCTTGAACAGGTTCCCTAGGCTCAACAGCCAAAGAAATTGGCCTCCATACCTTGGAGATGTGGGCACTGACCCCACAGCTAAGAGACACACAACAGATCTTTTTCCACTGTATTTCATGTTTGGTATTTGCCAAAATGCCTGTTGAATGGGAGGCTGTCTGGAAGGTGGCTCAGAAATTATTTAAAACAATTGCCTCAAAATTAGTATTAGAAAAAACCAACAAAACCCAAACACAACACAACAACAAAAAACCCCAGCAGCAATTATTGCAGCCTAAACCAATTAGCCATGGTGGTTCTTTGTGTAGCTGGTGATGGCTCCTCATCCAAAGAATGATCCATTCCCATCACTCTTCTTAAAATGTTACCTTGCAATGTGTCCAGCCCCCAGGCTCATCAGAACCACTGTAACCTGATATCCTGCAGGTAAAGATCTGACTTTCTGCTGATTTATTTAAAAACATCTTATATTTTACTGCTCACATGTACTCTCTAGAGTGTCGTCACATGACCAGTATAATGACAATCTGTCTCTCTGCTAACATTTCTCTACTTTGGTTATTTGTTTGATAAAGTGAGGAGCTTCCCTTTTGTTGCCCTTCATCAGAGCTTAATGTCTTTACTTTGGGATCAATATACTTTATGAATAATTTTATTTCCTTCTATTTTTATGGTCTTTTCTCCTCATTATCATACAGAGTTTATTAGCTGGTGCTGTCAGTATCTTTACCCTGTCATATGTTCCTGAGGTACAGTAAATATCACTTGTGTTGTAATTAATATGCACACCCTCTGCAGTAATTAAAGCACAGACCCCTTCAACCAGCTGAGCTTCCTACACTAATTCCACCTTATCTTCATAATGAACTTATTGTAATCTGAAACTACCACTGAATATTGTTCAGTAAGGATAGAAGAATGAAATCTAACGAGACGCAATAATATTTGTGAACACGTTAATATGAAAAAATGAATTTAATTAGCCTTAAATCTAATTAAATTTCCCGTACAATCAAAATCCCCCCATTTATCCCACAAAAATACTGATGGTGCAACACTAGTGTCCCTTTGGAGATTTACACAGAGATGGAGACCAGATACCTCATCCTCTGCCCACCAAATTCTCACAGTTAGCTATCTAGAGGGTTCTCTGCCCACAGATAATCATAGAATGGACCTGGAATCTCTGTTCAGGGATGTGATTTGGAAGTAAGACAGGAAGGTGATGATGGAGAGACAATTCAAGCCCCCTGAAAACGAGACCAGCAATGAAACATTTTGGCAAACATTTCCAACAAAGGAGAGGAAAGGAATAATGAATATATAAGTATGATCATGTAACACAGAACGATTAGAGTAAGAGTGGATGCAAGATATTCAGTTCTTATTTTCTGAAAACATTTCCATATGGGAGACTTGCGCCTAAGGTGCAGACTCACACAATAGGAAGAAAACTGGCAGGCTGCATAGACTGAAAATTGGCTGAAGGGCAAGAAACAAACAGTGGAAGTAAATGGGATTATTTCAAGGTGGAAAGAGGTTACCAGTAGGGTACAGCCCAGCTTTCTAATTATTCACAGTAATGACTTGGATGATAGTATGGAAAGGATCATTTCCAAGATTCTAGTAACTGGGAAGCACAGCAGTAATAAATACCAACATAATCCAATAGCCATTTCATTAATAGTTAATTTGAAAATGAGAGAAGTTGCACAGGAAAGTGTCTGCATGTATCATGAGGCAGGATTGAGACATAGAATGGCACAAAAATTGAATGACCTTCTCTTGTAAATGGTCATTCTAGAAGAGACTTAAGCAACAGCCATTGAGCAGCTCCTTGTGCTTTATTGATTGATGTCAATCTGTCCAGTTCCAGAACGTTAACTTCACTTAAAAATGTGCCCTTTTCTGTCATTCTTTTCCTGTAACCCCCTAAACATGCCTCATTTCCTACACCAAAAAAATTACGTCATCAGATGTTGATTTGTGACTCTCTGGCTGACATCTGAATAGTGAGGAAATGAATTGACTGAAAGACGTATGCGGATAAATAAATAAAGGAAGCCCACCCCTAAATTTCTGCTAAACCACATCGACACAATCTAGTGACTAGGAGAGCAATGTGATTGTTCTCTTTCATCAAACTATGGAGAATTGTCCTAAAATGAGAAGATTGTTCCTAAACTCTACAGAAGAGGAGGAAGAATTTTATTCCACAAGCCATTGTGAAGAAACCCTTAGACCTGAAAAAAATACATCATCTTTATTAATTTTTCTGACCAGTAAAATAATTAATATATAGGTGATGTCACTCACCTTCCAGACCCTATAAGGTACACACAGCCAGTCAAAGAAGGAAAAAACACCAAACCACAGCACAATCAACATACAGTGCTTCATCTGTTCAAAATCCACTAGGTAATCCTCACAATTCAGACACACCACTGCGCCACAGAAAAACTACCTTGTTTGCCAACTCTGAGATCATGAAAAAAAAGCAATCTATACCCAAGTCCAGAAATTTCAGGCAAGTGTCCCTGCCCTGTAAATTGAGGGTTACAAACAGGCACTTAAAATCCCTCTCATTGCCTTCTTTCTTCTCTTCACTTTCAAGAGAAGCAGTAAAGACTGTCTCTGCATGTTTGCTGAAGATGGCAGACTAAGAAGTAAGCAAATTTAAGCATTTTTAATTTTCTCTCAAACTGTACTTGGGAACTGGTGACCTAGCTTTAACCTTTCTCTAAGATTAAATATTTCAGCTATTACCACTCAAACCCTTCAGAATTTTAAACTTGGCAGCTCAAAAGACTGCCGAGATTTTAAGCTACAGTGTATCACATCATGGTAGGGAAGGAGCAAGACTAGCAAGGATATAGAAAGGGCAAGAAAAAGGAATGTTCAAAACCAGAAGTGATAAGAGAGCAGAAATAAAGATATAAGGGCAGAAAATATGGTAGTTTTTTCTCCTATATCCCTTTCATGAACCTACAGTTCTTCTGCTTTCTATATTTTTATGTGCTTTCTTTTTTTTCTCTGTCTGCTTCTTTTTTCTAGACCTGATCACAGCATTCTTGAGTTTAGAAGACTAGACCCTTATTCTCAAACCGTACACCTGAGAACACCATCTTTGAATCTGTGTCACATAGACTTGAATGGAGGCAGGTTTGTGCTTTTCAGTCCGCAACCAAACCTCCTGCTCTCACTGTTGCAGATGCAGATGGGCTACTGTTCTGACTCAGTAAAGCACTTCTTAAGAACTTATATGTAATTACACAGCTCTGTCACTGCAGCAGTCCACAGTAAGAGTGATCTTCCTAGCACCGAAGGATTTGAGTCACAGGGAGCAGCACAAGTGGGTTGCTCCTCAAAGGAGATGAGCCAGGAGATGAGGGTGACAGCCAAGTGGGCAGAGCAGTGTCCTCACCATGAATGGGCACTGTCTCACAGTACTCAAAAAAGGTCCTGTGACAATAACTGTCATCAGCCAGGAGCTCACTGGTTGTCAGACAAGTTTATGGCAAAAAGGATGGGTGAATCCAGAAGTCAAGTCAGTGGGTCTGGGGCCAGATCAAGACCAGAAAGGTATGTGGCCAAGCACAGGCTCATCTGCAGTGTAGCTCCAGCAAAGAGCCAGGGAAGTGCCTGAGTTTAAAAGCAACTCTTGGGCAAACTAGAAGAAGCCCCCAGCATCAGTTTCCTTCGTTCTTCTCACAGCAGCCTTGTCCAAGGTTACACTGTAGCAGAGCCAGTGCTGAGCACAGGCAGCCCAATTTTTACAAGGTTCCTGACACTAGGATGGAAAATGTGAGCTTAATCAAAAGGATTGCTACAAATCACATTTTAATGTCATGCTTAAATAGTCTAATATAATTTGTTGTCTTTGTACAAATGTCTCCTATAATCCAGAGTCACAGACCAGTTCTGGCAGCAGCAAGCAGCAAAATGTCCAGCCCTGCAGTCCTTCTGCCCTCAGTTCCCTCTCCCTCTTTCTCTCTTTGTAATTCAGAAGGTGCTATTTCATATTTTTTCTGAGTTATCTTCCCAATTGTGATCAGCTTTTTTGAGCAAAGAACACTATAATCACATATTCATTTGATCATGTAGTTACATAACTCCTATTAGCTTTCAATAAATTCTTTATCATAATCTTATATTCTGTAAGCAACATTTGCAGATCATATCCCAAAGCATCAGAGTAGATAAAAAAGCAAATTATGAGAAAAGATCCCCCTCAAACATCTTGTGATATTTTAAATAGCAATGAGAGCAGAGAGCAGGGGTGGCCTCTTTTGTGACATGTGGACTTTAGACAGTTCAAGGGAGGTATCTAGGCCAATGCTACCTCCCTGGAGTGCAGAGAGGCTGGGCAGACATCAGCTAATGAGTCTCTCCTGCCATAACATGGAAAATCCACTTCGAAAAATCCTCCATCATGAGCCACCTAAGAGCTGCTTCAGATATCTCATTGTCTTGGAAATCTTGATGTGCCATGTGGGCCCCGTAACTTTCAGCCATACAGAGCTTTCAGTGTCCAGCTTGTACAGTGGTATTGGTTGGCCACTCCCAGAATTAAGTTACCAGTTCAGTTGTAGGATTCAATAAGATCCCTGCAGATCTGCTAAGGGACCTAGATTTTGAAGTCTCTCTATTTGTTTTCTTTGCAAATACAGCCTTCCCTCCATGATTAACTGCAGACGCAACCTAGTCACACAGAGACCAGAACTGAACCTCTTGCCTTAGAAAGGCTGAGTCCAAAACCTTGAAAGGACCAACTACTTACTTTCTGGGCCAGATTATCCCATATTTTGATTCAGAACAATTCTGTAAAACTTTTAGGAGAAGTTCTGCCAGTTGATCCTAATTTATCACTAATCAGTTGCTGTCCTTTTCAGTTAAAGCAGTCAGATTCTACTCCTATTAGCAGAAAAAAAAAAATATCAAAATTGAAACAATCTGCATTTAATACTTGGCCCACTCAGCTATCTGGTACAGCAACTTTTCTGCAGCCAAGCATTGGAAAATTGTCTGTACCCTCTACCTCTCTGGGTCCAGGCCTCCTTCCCCTTCTGCTGTCAGACTGGTTCTACAACTGCTGCCTTACTTCTCCTTTAACCAAAGTTCATTGCCATCTTGTCCACACATGCTTCATCTCCCTTTTGACATTACAAACCACTTTTGTTCCTTTACTTATAACCTGGCACCTGACCTACCTCGCCCATATCAATTCCACTCTAGATACAGTTTGCAAGTTATTAAACATGGAGACTGACACCATTCAGAGTTGTAAATACATTTCTTTCTACACCACCCATGGCACTTCCAATCCCAGCAACACAGCCCACTGCCAGCCCAATGGGCCATTCCCAGGGCCAGCAGAAGCCCAGCAGTGCATGCTGTGCCCCATCTCACACATCCTACATGCTTAACTTCCCTACACAGAAGGAAGAGACCTGGGAAACCAGTTCCTCTGAGGCCAGGCTAAAAGGCAGGACAGATTTTACTAACGGCTGGAATGAATTCTTCTGAAGTCCAGAGGTGGATCAGGTAACAACATCAGGTCTTTGTGTGAAAGTGTCTAGTTTAGCTAATGAGCAGTAGAAAAGTCTAGTAGATTTACTCCAAATCTGTCCTAGTATTATTCTAGTTCTGACAAGTTGGTCTTTTCTGACACTGAGATTTTTCATTGTTTAGCAGTTCATTTAGTCATCACTAACAGTAGAAAAGGTGTGGTAAATGACTGTCAGTTTCCTTCACATTTCACAGTCACTTGGCATAAGTGTTAATGTTGATATAAGGTGGACAGGAACGGATAAGCAAAATGCCAGAGTCCATAATGCAGAATTTTGCAAAAGAGAAACTAGTCTCTTTAGCATCTTTTGTGTGGTTTTTCACTATTTCCAGGGCAAGCCTGGCAGGGATCTCCATGGCACTAAGGATAAGGAAGATGTTGCTACAGCTTCTGGGATAAAACACTGCATTCTATCACTGAGCAAGGCAGTCTTGAAATCAGCAGGAGTTTTGCTTGTTTAGAGGCCTGGCAAACTTCTTCCTCAGCACACATTTTCTAGAGGAAAACACATTTAATTAAGTGTAAATAGTGTAAAATTTCTGACCCAGAGGAAAAGCTGCCAGTCCCATCCACTACAAACATTTTTTTATTCAGTCTGCTTGTCCTGTATGTTTGTAGGCACTGACAAACAAAGTGAATCCACTGAGAAATGGAAATAAGTGGAAGTATTTGAAATAAAACTGAACAAAACAAACAAAAAAATATTGCTATGACAATATAGTCAGGAAAACACCATACTGGAAAAAAAAAAAAAATCAAACACAAGAGAAAGAAGTGCTAGTCCTGCTCTGTCTCTGAGAGTTTAGGTAGCTGCTACCACGTTAGCTCTTTCATTAGCTGAGATTTTTTTTCTGCTTACTTAGTCAACAGAAAGTAGCTTTAGATAATTAAGGCAGTTGTCATTTACGTTCACATTTTATTAAATCCCCAAAGGAGATGTCTTCCACAGTTACAGGTTACTAGGCTCTTGCTGCAGCCCAGGTCTGAGAGGGGTCACAGCCCAAAAGACAGCAGGTTCCAGAGGCGTGCGGTTACAATCTTCCCTCTTGCCACTAGTCTATGCTGTTGTATAAAGTTCAGAGCAGGCATGGGAAAGCCCAGTGCAAACGTTGGGATGATCACTTTTGTCTCAGAATCTTCCGAATTCAATTGCAGAACGGTACTTCTCTATTGTTCTGCAAAGCATATTTAGCTTGCTTAATTAACCTATATTTCAGACAAGTCATGCAGGCGTTCACCTAACTCTATATATGCCTTTGTGATTAAAGTTTAATGAAAGGGACTCTAAAGTAAATTCCTCCATGCTATGGTTCTGAAACAGGCAAAGAGAAGCAAAACATAATATTTCTGTCAGACGAATTATTACTATGAATTTTCTCTGTGAAAAGGAATATGGATCAGAAGGAACACAGGGTTGAGAGGAAAGGGTGTTTCTGATTAAGCTTACTAAATGCTACTTCAACTGAAGTCAGGTACAGAAATGTAAAACAGTTCTATGTGAAATCTGGATGGGGCACAGAACATAAGAGAACTAGCACATAGTTGTCAGGAGAAAGTTTATATTTCTTTGTAATGTGAGTGAAAACCCACATAATTCTTTATATTTTTATTTTCTTTTAAACAAATATGCAGCAATGCTATTCCTAAATAAAGAAAAAAAAAATCAATGCCAGGCAGTTTAGCACTCGTAAGCAGCCTTACAATAGCAAATCAGTATGTGTTCATGAAGGAAGAAAAAGGGATTAGATAAGAAAACAGATTTCACTTTCAAGCCTCCAGTGTATTCTTAAAAACGACGGAGGGAAAAAAAATTGTTTTATCCACTGTTGGGAGAAAAATGCTTTACCCAGTGTCCTTTACATTTTCAATTAGAGCAGCCTGACAGTTACAAAAATACACATTTGTTTGCTCCTCTGTTTTATGCTAAAAGATATTTTTAAAATCTTTATAATTACTAGAATGATATGAAGGTTTGTCTGATGAAACACTGGCATTATTATGATCTTAGTATATATTAATGAACCTTAAAAATGCAAATCATTGACCCACTAGGTGGTCTCATGGTCTCATAAATAGCAATCTTTTGCATTCTAGCATCCAAATATCTAGTTAGGAGCTTTACATAATGCACGTTATAGGTGATACAGACCATAACAAGTACTTTGGCAAGGAAAAAAAAGCCATTCCAGCCTATTGTGTCAATTAAGATGAAAGGGGTTTTATGTTATGAACCATATGTTCAAAGAACATTACATGTAAAATTACATACAATCATTCTGACTATGAAGAATACAATAATCCTGGTCCATTAGTGTATGGCTTCGGGTAAAATCTGATACTAGTGTTTTTTCCACTTAGCTTGTGTCAAATAATAATTTGGACTGCAGTCATTCCATACTTGGTGTTGTGATTCTACCAAAAGTCAAGAGGCGATTAGATGGGAAAGCAAAGCACTGGTGAGATCTCTCAGAAGTGATGGTGGTGAAAGCACCACCACTCCCTTTTAGCCAGTGAAAAAACCAATTATATTGGTGGTCCAGAGGAGATGTTGTTTAATGACAGAGAAGGAATTCAGATATGTTAGCACATACATCCCAGACCTATTACCATCCCCTCCTAAATTTTGCAATCTAAACAGACATAGAAGGAAAGCCGTTAAGTCCTAGAGTAAGGGGATTCATACCCTAGTGCAGAATGCCTTTAAGTGGTACTGCATTAAAAGCACACACCATTTTTGTGCACCTTGAAACCAGAACAAAAAGCATAGACAGAAACAAATCCTGAGTAATAGTTCATAAGAAGTTCAGTGGCCTGCAAACCAAAAAACGTAGTGTCCCAGCCGCTGGTGACACACACACCGTCTGGTGTTGCTGCTTCTCTGATCTCAAGTCTCAGTGGCCTTTGGTGATCCCACCCTACTGCTAAAGGTTGAAGCAGGTGCCTGACTTTGCAACTAGAGTGGGGCTGCTCAAACAACTCAAGGGTGTAGCTGCTATTGCAGAAGCAAGCCACAGTTTTAAGGAAACATTTACAAAATATGTTTACCAGTTTATAAAATTATTAATTCTATTTTTTCTCATCTGTCTATTTACCAAATTAAGCTAATATATCAAAACTAATGTCTTCCCTCTCTAATTATTATTAATAAAGACTGCTTATTTCCCCTTAACAAGAATTCATTTTCTTTCTTCAAATTAATAACAATCTGATCAGGCACTACAGGGCCTGATTCCAGACTCAGTCGGTCTGGAGTAGCTCAAGAACTTTAATGTACCAAGATTTATAGCTGTGTATATGGGAGCAGGATCTATACCTCCACCTTTAAGCACTCTCTTGGAAGTTCTTCTGGTCTAAACGCCAAATCAAAGTCTCCCACAGCACTGATCCAATGAAAATGATCAGCAGCACTGTCTTAGTTTATGCTTCTGAAGCTAGTGGAGCTACATACACTGATGTGAACCTCTGATTTGTCCATAATATTAAAAAAAAATCATTACACAGGCTTAAGAAGATGAATAAATATGCAGCAAACACAGAAGAACGTTGTTGAAATTAAAAAAGGCCACCTCAGGAATCCTGGCTACATTTCTGTGGTTCTCAGGATCCTCCTTCAGAAGGTCTGTGCTCATGCTTATGTCCTGAACCATCCAAGAAAAGAGCCTAAGATGAACTGAGTGATTGCTGGTTTTGGTTTGGTTTTTTGGCCAGTTGTTGTGTTTTTTTTCTTTCAAAAGCCTTGGCTGTTGCTCTTTAAGTGCCCTTCTGACACATGTTCATGCTTGAGGAGGTTAAGGAACTTTTGCCTCTCAAAAATTATGTCCTCAGTTTTTCCACAACCTCTGTACAGCGAAAGCAACCGCAATCAAATACCTTCATGTTACCCAGCATTTAGCACAGCCCTAGTCTGACAGTGCCATTCTCCCTAGGGAGGAGAGATAATTTAGACTCCCAGATAGCTTTCTTCGGTCCTACTCTATAGTACCGGATGTTGCTTAATTATATGTGGGCTGTGCTTTGCTTTGTGCCTTTTCCAAATTAAACCTTCCTTCATCATTTTAGCACAGCTTTTGTACTCCTGCTTTAGCTTCCTAAAGCTACATCTGTACAGCATCTTCACCCAAGCATCATAAAAAATGCTAAATGACTTATGTAGGTCTTCTCACTTAAGGTCATTTCAATTATGGCAACATCAACAGATGTATATGTTCATTAATAAAAGTGTGATATGTGCTTGTGTCCCTCTGAAAGTTCAGTCAGAAAATTATAGATTATATTGAGACACTGCAGGAATTGCTACTCTGTAAGTCAAATGCTCTATTATTAAAAATGTCATCCCATATGAATTTCATAAATAGCAAAGCCAAGAACAGAGTAACCATTTTAAAAAGTCTAGAGAGGATTCCATAACAACATTTAAATGCATTACTACTCAAACAATTTGATTGGATTATAAAATATTTAAAACTGCAGCTGTACTTGTAGTGTTTAATGTTTACTGTTTTGATTTCTGGAGCATCTTACCTAAGAAGTACAAGTTTACAAAACTAATTATAAAATTAGTATATAAATATATAAGAAAACCTATAGTCCATGGAAATACATGGTTTCTAAGGTACTGTACAGAGCCGGCTTATTCTACATACACAAAGAAAACTGAAAAAGAACATTAAGCATTAGAGTTCATTTAAGACTTATCTCTAGAATAAAGCAAGATCTTATTTTGCCAATGATACCCTAAAATAAACATCACAAGAGCTGAAAGACAGTGTGTGCTGAATAGATGATATTGGGCAGATTCTCAGGTGGTGTAAACTGGCATTGATTCATTGTACTTAATGGTTACACTGACAAGTTTTGGCTTTATTTTCATTTTGTGCCCTCTAAAATTACTTCCCAGGATCTCTCTTACATATGTACTAGATATGTTTGGATTTATAATTAAATCTTCGTTGACTTGTTAAGCAGAAAGGATGTTTTTAAAACCTATTTTTCAGAAGAATAGCTATGTATTAATCCACAAATATATGCTGATACCCATATGTTATGCATATCCTTTCATATGCTAACTGTACCTCTTCTGCCAAATTATCTGTCATCGCCACTGCTTTACCTGGATAAGTGTCAAGACATAATTCACTCAATAAACTCAAGCTATGGGTCACTGCTTTCCCACAAAAAGCAACCTCGCTTCAGAAGCACAGCTACCATCAGAAGTGCCTTTTGTAGTGGCTGACACTTTGGCTGAGACTTCATGGATTAGACTGGGCCTGAAAGTGTAAAGCTTTGCAGCTTTAGCTATGTGATCCATTCTGTAGGCAAGCATCCTTTGTGCATAAACAAGTATGGGTTACCTTATTTTTGCCACAACTGTCCCAGGAATGCTCTAAACTCAAAGTTGCCACTGGGACCTTGTTGTTGGTGTCTGCTTGTCTCCTGCAGGCAGTCTGACCAGCTAATGAACTCAGGCAGCATACAGCTCCTGTCTGTCCTTGCAGCAGGGGACAATGGGCAAAGTCTTCCCTGTTTGACATTGCTCCTGCAAAGGCAGACAGAACAGCTGGAGGTGCAGCATGTCCACAATGCATTTGATCGTGTGCTACAGGGGATTTCAAAGCTGTGGGTGCATCTGAAGGATTACCTGCAGCAGGGTCAAACCAAAACACACTTCTGCCAGCATACATTTTAAACAGCAGCATATTTCTGGCCAAGAGAGCACTACTTTGATATCTTACTTCAACTTGAAGAAGCATGGGACATCTTTCCACACTTTCCATTTCTTTACATGACTCTCATTTATCAAGACACTTTGTTTTTAGCTGTCTCATCTGCACATATGCAAATTCAAAATGCTCTTCTGAAACTTTTCTAATCCCACCCATCATTAGGCTTGGCATAAAAGCATCATCCACATGTCTCAGCAGGTCAAATGATCCTGCAGACTCTGTTTTCCTGAGGGATACTCACCTGTATTTATTTGTATTGCACAGAAATTAACTTGGACCTCCATATGCAACCTCATTTGGCTTAGTTAATTCCAGATTCCAGAGTTATCATTAAAACAAAAAGCACATCTTACACATTGAAATCAGTGGGAATTAGACTTCAGTAATGCACATAAGGCTATAACAAAGATAATCAAACAGCATAAGGATAATCCACTAATTGTTGAAATGAGGCGGAACATCTCCATGCCTTGTCTCAACAGTTAGCCCTGGGCTGAGTCGTGTTTGGAGTTCAGGAAGTTTTTATCATTTTAAAGTATGTCAAGCTTGTGCACTTCAGGACACAGCAGGAAGCAGAAGGAGAATTTTGCCTGCCCTGAGGTAGGCAGTTCTAGTCAAGGAAATGAAGATCACCCAGTTCCAGTTGAGCAAGTGAAAGCTCCTGGTTCCAGTTGAGGGCACACATACACACCAGGCCTTCAAAACCAGGCCAGTGCCTAACTGGTACACATTCTGCTTCCTCAGATGGTCTTTGAAAAATAATCTAGTCTTTAAAAGGAACACAAACCTGAAGTTTCTGTAATTTCCAGGGTTTCTATATGACAAAGAGGCCAAAGGCTGCTGAAGCAAATTAGGATCATGCTCTCAGTATATCTTTAGAATTATTTTGTTCTCAGCCTGAAAGTGGGATTTGACATTTAGTAACCTTTGTAAGTCCAAAGAAATGGTATTGACTTCAACTACTATAAATGTACACTCAATATAAGTGCGAGTAGAGCTGTGCCCCAGTTTGATCATTACTCTATGAATCCACATTAATAGAACAAGGCCAACAATTATTTGTGGTGTTTTTATTTTAAATACGTAGCTTCTTGGTGCATGGTAATTTTTATGAGTGGTCCTTGCCCTTGATCATTTCAAATGGTGTTTGAAGCATTTGGATCTTAAAAATCTCACTGGCTTCTAGAACTAGCACCTTTCCTATGACTGGCTCTGAAGTCAGAGCTGTGCCATTTAAGAGAGAAGATCAGAAAAAGGTGCACCAGAAATTTGTGCAGGAACCTATGTACATGGGGGAGAGGTGAAAACAGCACAAAATTAAGGAAACTATAATGCCAACAGAGCTCTCAACTTTTGGCTGCCTTTATTCTGCTCACTCTACCTATGTGTGGCCTCCTTGAAAAAATAAACTCAGGGTATGGAAAATATACTCTCAAATGTTTATATTCAGGTGTAGCATGAAGGTACCTGCAACATCTTTCCCTCTCACCACAACTTGTTATAACTATTGTGCTGGCAAGAAATATGGTTATAGCATTAACAGCTCACACCTTGAAAAAGGTCAATGCCCTACTGTACTCATGTAAGACTCTTGGATATAATAGACAGAAATCTCATATCACTATGTACTTAAAGATGTATTATAATTTGCAGGTGGTCCTAGAAGTCCAAATAGTCCAAAGTCAATTTGAGAGGAAAAGTGGCTCTAGAAGGGACCTAATGTGAACAGAGGTCCAGCTTCATTCTTCACCATTCAAGCAGTATTTAGCATTCAAGTTTTACAGTGATGGGGAGTGGAGTGATTTTACTGCAGTGGAGTGATTCTTGATTTACACCAAATTAGAATTAGTCTTCACAACTGGATAAATCTATTCTAGCAGGATGGTTATGGAGGCATTGATCCTAAACAAATAAAATGACCTTCTCCTTCCATTACTTGGGCTTCACTAATTAAAATAATTTTGCTAATGAAAGCTGCAAAAATATTCACACAATTCTCATGCAGTCTTCCGCTGTTGTTTCTGATGACGGTAAATCCTTTACTCACCAGAAAATGTACAAGCTGTAGAGATTCCTCTACAATGTAAGAAACCAGAAAACCTGAAAATCATAGTTAATTAGAATAACTTCATTATCAGTGGCACTCACTGAGTTCTCTGCATACATGCCTGGTGACTTAAAGGTGCTAACACATCTTCAGATCACATGGCTTCATTATTTCTTACTGACCTATTGACTAAATCCATTAGTATGATTTACAAACCAGTTCTACCTTCCGAACCTTTGGGTAGATTTAGCTGTATGTTTATCATTACCAAGAACAAAAAGTGTATGCTAAATACCCGGCTTCATTTTCAAAATTTCAGTCTCTTATTTTGTGCAGATTCAGCCATCACAACATTGTATTTTAAGAAACTTATACCTGGAAAAATTCTGACTCCCATCAAATACAGCATCATTTACCTTCCAATCAGCAGTAAGAATCACAGCCCTAAAAAATGCCAGGATTTATTACAGGTTGCATATAATTTTTCCTTCTCATTTCATCAAAGTGAAGAAAAACAATTAAATAATATTTGTGTAGGGTTGGCCAGACTGGCATGCTTAGTATCTAGTAAACTGTTATTGACCAAGGTTATTAGCAATTACTGCAGGAAGACAAGCAGTCAAACACCTACCATAACGAGCATTTGTAGTTGCTCCTTAGCTCACACTAGGTAGTGTCTGGCATATGCTCTGTGGTAGCATAGTTTATCTCCTTACAAAAATTTTTCAGCCTGTCTTTAAATATTTGCCATTAGAAATCTGGATAGTCTTGTTATATTTATATAAATGTCACTACTTAGGCTTTACTGATATCTTCTTGGCAATTAATTATTTATTCTACGTGTGCATGGTATACTAATTCTCAAAGTATAATCTTGCAATTTCATTGTAAGTTCCTGCTGCTCATATTACAAACACTGTGTAGTTGAAAATGAGAAGGGAGGAATTCCAGAAACCCAAGTCCTAGTAGATGTAATATTAACTAGACATCCCTGAACAAGCACTTGGTTTCATACAATGGTGTTTTATCCTTACTTACTATTTGTATGGTCGCAGCATGCAGAGAATCATGCATTTGTGAAACAGGGCTACAGTATTTTAAGTACTCTGCAAGTAGACCGTCACCTCCCTAAAGGCCTTATGTGTAGTAAAGGACAATATAAAACAAAGAATATTTGCAGAGTGCCCAGGTGTACAGTAACTTACAGTTCCCAGCTTCCAATGGCCTTAATCTCCCATTGCAGTGCAAATTTATATTTTTATTGTCACATCTCTCTCTGCAGATACAGAACTGTCTTGATCAAGTGAGACAACAGGGCAGCAGCCATTTGGCTAATTTCCCTGTAAAGTGGTGTACAAGGAAGCCTGAAGCAGAGTAATGCAGGACGAGCTATCACCAAGGCTCCTTTGGTCCTTCCACCTCTCACAGGAGCCCACTGAAAGCACAAAGGCTGGTCTACCCCCAAGGCTGATACTGCCATGGCAAAGCAGCACTATTGCTTTTTGCAGCACAGAGGGCTGCATCTCCCATTTTCCACAGTTTGCTGTGGGTGCTGAGGAGAACAAAGGGGGTTGTGCTTGTGATAACTTCTGGTGTTTCATATAGAAAAGCATGTGAACCACTACCTACCACAAGCCAGCTCTGCATAACTTTGAAGAGCAACTGGCTTCCTGGCATTTACAAAGGATTGTGCAAGGCTACATCTTCCCTAAGCAAAACCTTAATCTGTTTTCAGTCAGTTACTTTTTTTTCCTGGCAGCAGATATAAGGCCACACAGTCAAATAATGAACTTGTCTTTCATTCGGATATAGTTTATTAATGACAAAAACACTAATCCATTAATCAATTTAAAACAAGTTGGTAAATGAAAAAAATTCTCGGTCTCCTTTAGTAACAGGATCACATGCATCTTAAAAGGGGGCCATTATCTCCATGGGTTTCTCAGCTGAAGTTAAAAATCTAAAAATGATTTTCATTCATTTCTCATTAATATGCAAAATTATTCAAATTAGATAGTAATTAACCATCTACTCAGTAGAAAACCTTTTCATGATAATTTATGATAAACTCAGTAGCAGCTTTGATTGAGATTGATTTTTGGTGTTGAGAAGCTATCATGAATACAAAAAAGCACCTGAAAAAATATTTTTAAACACCTAACTTACTGCTCAGCTAATTATACAGTAACCATGTTCACAGATTATTTCAAAGGGAGGCCTATAGGCAAGATACTATTGCTGAATGAAACAGGCAAAACATCCTTTTGAGTTTGTCCTACATTTCATCTTAGAGCTCAGCTTTCTTCACATCTCTCAGCCTAATTCATTTAGAATGTTAAATGTTTAGCGCTGTTTAATTCAGCAAATGGATACATTGGAACTTGGGCTTTGCTTGATAAGGCTTACAGGATTGCTTTCAAGATAAAACTGTTTTGAAAAAATCAAAATACATTCAAGACAAACTGTTGTTTTACAACACAGTGTTCCTGGGAATATCACTACAATTTGTAAACAGACTCCAGATCTACTTTTGCAGATGGTGAAGGGAGCTCAGCAGGTTACAGGGTTAATATCATGGGCAGGTTGCACTATGGAAAATATGCTGTTGTTCTCAGTAGCAAAAACGAGCATCAGAATTGGGAGACATGGTAGCTCTAAACACTGGGGATTGCTGTTCAAAAATGTTACTCTCATGAGGTGGGAAAACCAGAGGGAAAAAAGCACTGACCTTGTGCTGCTGAAGTAGCATTAAGGGGATTAAAAACTCTAGTCAATACATATTGCTACTAGTGGGAATTTCTGTGAGCACCCATGGCAAAGAGGCAGGACTATGGAGGAAAGAAAAACTGATATTCTTAAAGGCTCTTCCTCCGAACTCGATCACAGAACTAATGCAACCAACAACTGATGATTTTGTAATAAATAAGGTAGATACTGCACATTCTGGAGATTTTGTGTTATTTAAATAGTTACCAACAATAGCAGGAGAAATAGGAACCTTGAAACCAAACCTCTTGAACTATGTCCTCTGGGGGGAGGGAGTGAAGAGGAGGAGGGGAAGGGAGCAGGTTACAGTTATGAACTCTGAAACCATCCCAAAGCTTTAGCTAGAGCTCAGATTCAAACGTGAAAGGCCTGCTCTTTAGGGTGAAATCAAGGCTATGTATAAGCAGCACCTCGGCACAGGTAAATATTTTATGTACTGCCCCACTGAAACCCACAATACTTCTTGGCCCCGAGTTATTTTTTACATTGAAAATGTATTTGCCATCTATTGACCTAGTACCTACACAAGCCAAAGCCTATTGAATCTAACTGCATTGTTCCTCATTATTTACCCTGCCTCAAATTGCTTCCAGATGGTGCTGCATCACAATGACTTTATTCATTCCTCCTTAGAAGGCCCAGAGGGTGGCAATGGACAACCTTCCCCAAGAGCCCTCATTTCTGCAGGCATAGAAGGGACCACATTCATGCTGACCACATTCATCCCCAGTCATGACATGAGAATGTTTTCAAAGGGTAATAAAAAAGCTCTGTCAAGAAGTTACTGATGATACCCAAGTTAGTATTTCTTCTTCCAGGGACATGGTGAGAATCACCTCAGATGTGGTATAATACTTGCAGGATATTGAAACTGAAATTCCTGCTTAGGTGACATATCACACATGGGTCTCAAAAATATAGGTCATTTTGGGGAAGAAAACAACACCTCTCAGCTGACATTTAACTACTGGATCAAAGAGATGGGAGTCACACAGAGAAAGATGATTGAAAGGGATTTCAGATACAAATTATTTTTATGGGACAGCAGAGACTAAAAAGAAGGTGAAATTTGTTCTAAACTTCCATATCCTTTGCTTTCAGTGATCTATTTTTCCTACTTTTTGAGATTCAAATAAATTGAGGGTAGCCATGTCTGACAAAAGCAGAAATAATAACAATCTTCTATTACTATAAACCTTTTCTTTTGTTCTTTCCATTTAATATCTCAGGGGAGTTCATAAGTATGAACTTCTCAAGCAGTGAAGTGCTATTCCACTTATTTTACTGATGGGGAAATTGCAGCAAAGGACAGGTTTGGCTATGTGTCCAATAGGTCACATAGGAAGTTTTTGTCAGAAGCAGAAACAACCACTTAACATTAACCTGGAGCCCTTAGCATTAGTCACTAGATTTTCTTTGTGGTTTTGGGAAGAACAGTGGAGTTTGGCTGGGTGAGTCTAGAATTAAACAAGCTCTGATAAGTGAGTGCTGTTAAGGCAGCTGGTAGGTTATGGTGAACTGCAAGAGCAAATAATATCACACTTTAATGTAGTGCACCTTTTAATCTGACAGACAAAAGCTTAACAATAACCAATGGCTGGCAGTCGACTCCTGAAGAAGTCCAACTGGAAATCAAGTGGTATCTCTCTGACCACTTTGCACCACTTGAATGAGAACAAAGCAGCTGGAAAGCTACCTAAGCCTGCAAGTTAAAGCCATCACAGCTTTTTTGTTGCAAAAAGAATCAAACTCGGAAAGGTTTTGTCTCCTCAGGAGTGGTGGAGGAACCCTTTTCAACAAAATGCTACACAGATTCAGGTGCTAAGTTTGCAACTTCAAAGAAGATTCAAAATGAGGTGGGATAATGCATGGCCCACCTGTAAAATTGGACAGCAGTGAGACCATAGTAGCTACACTGGGCACAATTCCCCTGGTGTCAGCCTATTTACTAATCTTCAGTGGGGCGAAACTGTAGCTTTGCCCTTGTGGTTTTTTAGCTTGATTTCTTTTTGCTGCTTGTGGAAATGTGAAACAGTTAACAACCTTGTTTCAATAATATATAATTCTGAGGGAGGAAAAATAGGGGACCTAAGGAACCTAGCTTTTTCCCCCTCACTTATTATAAAGTCATTTTTCAAATCACCTTTCTGACACATTTGTCCATATTGATTAGCTGCTTTTAGAATGACATTGTCTGACCTGTCTGAATCCATCAATTGCTCTCCTGCTAATGCTTAATTCCCAGGCTACTTTAGCTTCTAATGGTATGGTATGAATACTATTCATAAAGCCTTTTTACTGAAAAGATCAATACTCACGTACATTTTAAGTTCACATTCTGGGTGTTGTTCAAGTAGCCCCTTAACTGGCCACAGACTCTTCTATTTTCCTTTTATCACTTGTAGACTGTAAATGTTTCATTAGTAGCATTTAGAGAGTACATACTTGATACTATATCCCCAGGAGTTTCAAGTGAGTTATTAGGAACTTGTTCAGCATTAGGATTAATGCATATTCCCAGTAGTTTTCATTGCATTTCCATTCTCTGTGCCACAAACTCTATTGTTAAATATGTTTTGTCCACTTAGAAACTGTTTGGTAGGGAAGGCATGCCTTAATTGTTCCCAAGACATTGGGTAATGCTCTACTGATGGGCCTAAGGTTGAACTAATAGGCAAGTAAGATGCAGTTTAGCTTCAGCAGGTTTTAAAGTACTTAATGAGGCACAATATACTGAAGTTACAAACCTGTCAAGATGGGCAGTTCATATAAAAAGTTGAAAGAACCTTTAAATTTTTTTTTCTTAAAAAAACAAACAAACAAGCAATGCTGAAAGGATAATTTCAAATTAAATATTTTCTAGATTCATGAACAGATATTAGCCTTACAAAAGCTGAAGAAATCAAATATCACCTGCATTTTAATAGGAGTATGTTATTAAAAGAGTTTCACGGAAGACTTTTCAAGACTAGATCACCAAGTTCAGCAAAGCACAAAATGTATCTGCCTGAACACCAGTAGGTCAGTACACTTGTAAAATGCAGTTTTCAGTGTGCAAAATGGATGAGTTGGATATCCTGTATTTCAAGCTGCTGTTCATGCAACTGCTTGTCTATATTTAGCAGCCTTTGCAATCTTGTAGATTTTAGGACCTTAAAAGTACAAACACTGACTAGTCACCATTTTAACTTTAGGACACTTTCCTGGAAAACTTCTTAGAATAAAAATGCAAGATTCTAGGTATTTTAGTAACTGCAGGATTGATTGGAACTTGATTGGATTTTAACTACTGTATGCCAGGCTGTTGTGTTCAGTGACATAAAATATTTCACCTTCATTTTATGACATAAAAGTCTAAGTGTCCTGCTGCTGAGATGTATCAATCAAATCAGAGGTTCAAATGCAATATTATCTTGATGCTGGTATGAGAGTGAAAGTGACACTTTAGTTCACAGTCAGTTGACTGAATGTCTTAGCAGTCAATAACAGGCTTCTGCATATACTTTTGCAGAGCCATTACTTCAGGGTTCATAAAGTGGAACACAGCACTGACAATGCTGTATGATTTTTTTTTTTTTTTTAACATAAAAATGTTGCTTACATTGAAAAAGAAAAATCAAACTAGTTTTTAGAAGGATCATTTTAAGGCAGGAATTTAAAACAATTATAGCCCAAGTGCTTTGTGGATAGTGTTTGGAGAATGGCTGTAATCTGCCCAAATCCTTTTTTTTATGAAGACCACTGGAGAGCTACAACAGTGGGTAGGGACACTGTAGGCTGTGGAGCACATGATTATTGTGGATAAGTGGAATGATATCTTCTCTGTGCTTGAAAAACTCAAACTGTTTTAATGCTGAGGGATGAGCAAAACCATTTATTTAATTAATAACCATCTTGACTTATCTTATGCTAACACCTTAAGTGGACTTTTTCTAACATAGCTAACTTAGATCACCACACATGCCTAGCATACGAAATTTTAGCTGCATGCTTTACAAATTAAATGCAAGCCTGAATCAAGTGGACAGTGTATGCCCCAAGTACCACTTCCAGTGGCTCAGTGGAACAGTGGAGCACAGGTACTTTTCTTCCATGAGTGCTACTCAGCACCACATTAAACTTCCTCAGTCAGGTACTCTGATGAAATATCCAAAAAGGAAGATGCTGCTGTAATTACAGAAAAACAGAAGTTTGGTTTTGGGGTTTTTCTGTCTTTCTTGTAGTAAAATAATGAAAAGATGATTGAACTGCTTAAATGCTAGAAAGTGTGACCTGCTGGTAGAAACCCAATCTGAAAAAAAAAAAAGGAAAAAAAAAAAAAAAAAAGGGGAGGGTGCAGGGAGGAGAGCAAAAGATGAAGTGCTAAGCCTTCAGGCTAGAGTGCATGCTGATTTCCAAAGACTTGGTGTGGGAATGAGCACATAACAAAAAGGCCTGGATCAGTCAACCAACCAAAATTTTACTTTTTGCACCTCTCAATAATAGAATCCTTCAATTCCATGCTGTAGCCCTAGTAAATGCTCAGTTTCATAGAAATGCAGGATCCACTTGAGTCTATGACTCTCCCAATACAGGAGAAAAAGACTTAGCCTCAGCAGTTTGTGTTCCTGAATTAAAACAGTCTGCTTTACACACTGTATGGATCACAACAGGGAACAGGTAGCCTTCTGCACCCAGAAGCCACAGAAAGCATTTCTGCACATGCTTTTGATGTGCTCCTGGCACACTGCCACTCCTCTCCCTCCCTGCATACAGCTAGGCCATGTAAGAGTGGTTACGTTTTCATGAACCAGACATCTGAGACTGCTCTGCAGAAAAGCATCAGAGAAGAAAATCTAGTAAGTGAAAGCGTGCCAGATTTTGGCAGCTTGGATAGCTTCTTGTTTTTCCTCAGCAAGCTGCCCTCCTTTAAGGTAGATCTGAATTAGAAACCAAAAGAGACACAAATAAACTTCCAGGATTGGATGCTGAATGTCACTCGTAAAATTTCACTTGGTCTCTTACACCAACACATCAAACATTTCCCTCCCACACACATATATACCTTGTTATTTTGCTTTTGCTGACCCTTCACAAGATGACCTCCTTTGCAGCTCCTCATACACGTAAGGTAGTTTGAAAGTGCTGCTGTACTGTGCTTAATCCTGACCCAAAGGACAAAAATCATTATGCTGCAAGGAATACTGCAGCATCTGTGGCAATTAACACTTATTCCTTGCTGCTGACCTTGTGTATGATGCTCAGCAGGCAAGGATACAGGCCACTGACAGCCGAAGAAATGGTTTTATTTATTAATTGTGAAGCTCCAGGTTACAGAAATGCCACTCAGACTTGCTATGCTTCCCATATAAATAATTGATCATTTTATAGTTCAACACAGTTACTACAAGAGCATGTAATGTACAAAGGACCAAGCATTTTGTGATACTTAGTGATGTAGATAATCCAGTGAAAGCCAGGCAAGATTTGTTCACATGGTTCCTTCCTTCACCCATTACTTGACAAGACCACAGGCTGAATGCAGTTATGGGAACTGCTACTTCAAACAAAATCCACCTACAGAGCATTGTGCCTCGCCCTTTACAGGAGTATCTTACTCCGTCATTGCTAATAGATTTCTTGGAAATCTCTGAGAGTCAATGAGTGTTCCTTCAAAGGTTAAGCACCTTGTCTGACCATCCTGAAAGTTAACCAGGCACATTTATAAATCTAAGTTCTCCCAGTTCTATGCAATATCACTTGGTCAATCCAACCCATGAATTTCCAGCACAGTCCATGCTTTTCATCTTCACTAAGACATCTAGGAGTTAGAGAACCTGGGAGAAGCTAACCTAGAGAAAACACTGCAATAATCCTTCCTGCTATTAATGTCTCTGCTGTCATTAATATGCCTGACACAGCCTTAGTCTTATTTAATGTAAGTAAAATGTAAGAATTTAGTTAAATACAAGAATAATGTTCTTCAGCACAAGACACTCCTGGATCTCTTTCTCAAGATGTTTAATTTCAACTAGGAAGATGGCTGTCAAATAAACCAACAATCCTCCCTGCATACCTATGAAGTAAGGATGCATGCACCCAGACACTATGAAAAATGACCACATACTAACCTGCACATGCTAAAGAGAGCTTCAGAAATAGCAAGCATCATCAGTGAAACAGCTGTCCTCCCTGCAGCAGCAAATTTTACTGTAGCAGTACCTTGGGTGGATTTCCCTCCTAATGCCTCTTTCATGTCCTATTGTATTATAACACATCCAGTCCAAGAGGTAAGACAAGTTCCCAAAGCTGATGAAAAAGCACTGACAAAAACACTTAAGCCAGACTTACAATTTCACCTAAAATTGAAGCCTGTGATTTAGTGACACTTACAGTAATAACAGAAGCAAATTCTGGAAGTAAATAAAAGCCATTTCCTGCTTCTGTCATGCTTTAGGGAGAGGATTGGAAATGCCAACTTACACAAACTCCTTACCAGCACTTGAAGATGGAAGTCTTTTTCTTATGCACAAGGACTGACTCCAGAATTTTTTCAGCTGTGAATTTAAGTGCTCCAAATTTTATAACATAAATTACATGGTAATTTACTCTGGTTTAGAAATGGTGATATTTTTTTATATTTTATTTTTTTTTACAATTTACTCTGGTAAAATTAATAAATATATATCACAGTTATCTGCCCAGTTGATCGACTTGTATTTTCTTTTCTCCTACATGTGGGAACTGCCAACTTGATAGAAGTCTGCATCCCCTACAAGACCCACCTGTGCTGTAAATGAAACAGCAAGTTATATCTCCCCCACTGCTGTACTGCAGTGTTTCAAGCCTCCTTTGGAAGGACAACCACAAAGTATTAGAATATAAATCCTTTCTAATGCCCATTCCATCCTTGGTCTATCTGCTATCACTGCTAAGCAGAGTGCCAATTAGTGTCAGTTTTAATGGTGGTTTCTGTACTACAAACATTCTTCAACTGAGAATTGGACTAAAAGACCATTGTCTCATTTCACACTGGAAACCAAAACAGTCATCATGCAGTAATAACTTTTGGTCACTGCTAACCCAGACCTCATCAAACCAGTGACCTTGAAATGAAAAGGTCTGCATCCCACTCCCTTTCCTTCCATTTCTCAAGCAGAATGGCAATGCCAAGAGTTCTTAGGATTGGAAAGAATCCAAATGTAATGGATATGACATTGAACCCTGAGCCCTAAATTGGGACCCGTAATCGATGACCCTAGGACAAGCTCTCACCACCAGTTGATAGCCATCCAAATTTTTTCTATTACAATCAGCTTTGGTATAGCCTGATTTATATGCAGAATATTGGATATTTTGGACTCAGACCACTTAAATTATTTGGCCCTTATTTATTTGAATTATTAGTTCTGATTAATTGAAGAGCTTTGTTACCAAGCCAACATTGCATTGTGTACAACTTGAGCCAAGCAGTAAGATTATTCGGAGTAACAGAGATTATAATTTGCTTCACTGTATTTTATTTCTATTTTTAAAGGTTACACATACTGCATTAGCTGGGTTAATATACCTGGTGGTGTCTAATTTCCACTTGTCTTGTGTTGCTTTTTTTCTGTATAACAGTTGCTGTCTTTTCACTTTCAGAAAATCAAGACCCAGAATTTAAAGTATGAAATGTGTATGTATATACTTATATGTGGTATAGAAATTACAGGACAAGTATCTACATATGCTGTCAGTTTTAAACAAATTGATCTAAGGCTCTGAAAATATTCAAATGTGAGCATTCTACTTTTAGGTCCATGATATTTAAAATCACTAAGGCTGGATTTTGCATAGCACATGAGACTTTATTTCTGTTAAAAAAAATAGCAACTCTAAATCTGTTTCGTCATGCCCAAGTCACTCTTTATGAGACATGTAAGAAAATGAAGTGTGGATTCTCATGAATGGAGCAATAACAATAAAATTAGAAACAAAAGAATCAGACAGAACAAAGCTGCCTTTTTTTTTTTTTTTTTTTTTTTTTAAGATTCTAAATCACACATAAAACATTTGTTCTGCTCCAGCTCTTTGTGAACTAATTGGCTCTCCTGGAGGGACAGGTAATTGTACTTGACTACACAAGCTGTCCTGAAGCTCCCTTGGAAAGCTCCAGTAAGCTTCCAGTGTTAGCAGCCATCAAGGATTTCACAGGTCAGGCATTGGATCGATACAGCTAAAAGCAGCAGGGACCATAATGTCGACAGCAGGTTTCAGAAAACGCTGCAAGTGCCAGTTTGTTCCCCTTCATGCAGAAGCTCAAGACAGCTTAATTAACCCTTGGAAAATACAATTTATCCAGAGGCTCTGCAGGTCTGTACTAGGCCTTACTGGTGAACTGATAGCAGAGATACTGTAGCTGGCAGCTCTGAATTCCCATTTCCTCCTTTAATGCTGTTTCAGTTAGGATGCAAACAAACATTATTTTAGGTGGATGTGTTCATCTTGTCCTGAAGACCATGCTACAGGAGGCTGCAAAGGCAGCTGTTTTGTTAGAACCTGCCTGTGATTTCAGCAGGAGCCTGGCCCAGCAGGTGCATTGATCCCTCACACCTTGGACTGTATGTGTGTGCGTGCATCTGAGTGTGTACATGTACGTGTGTGAGAGAGAGAAAGAGGGGGAAAGAGTCATCTCCCATAGGTCCAAATGCTTCTTTGCCCCCTTGTAAAGATGTTCCCTTGTTAGTTGTCTATTTTTACTGTCTTTTAGTATCACATGGCCATGAAAAGTACAGACAAGGTAATTTTCCTCATCCCAAAACACCTATATTTTAGAACACAAAGGACTTGCCAAGGATGTCAGACCAGTAAGAACTTAGCTTGCCCAATGTGATATTTAAATTTGTGTCTCCAACGCCAGGCCTACAGGCCAGAAGGTTTTTTCTTCCACAGCTCTTTTCAAGCTAAGGAAATCTTCTAAACCAACATGCATAGAGTAACTAAGAAATAAAAAAATACCCAAGTTACTGAGGTTTAGGAGTTTTAGTATGTAAATTTGCCTTTGAACTCAGTTAACTCATGTTGACTACTTATACTTCCATTAGTTATGTTTTTAATTTGTATCATTTTATTTGAATCACATAAATGTACCTTGCTCAGTTTATATTTACTTTCTTCAGTAAAGGAAAACATACCACTTCTCTTCCAGAACAGTAAACTCTCACTGGAGTAAGCAAGGTATATACCACTTTCTTTTCACTGGCTTGTTACTGTTTCTGATAGTAAAAGATTATGTGAATGAGTAGGATGAAGTGCATAAAAATCAAAATAGAAAGATTTTTTCATGTGTGTGCATGCATAGCATCATATACACTCAGACATATAAATGAACACTTGTAACATTAACTATGCAACAATGAATTAATATTTTCATCTTCAATGACCATTAAAGGTGTATGAATTTATGATGAATTACAAAAATCCTGAACAAGAAGCAACCAGGAATTTTAAAAAAGGAAAAGCAGGCCAGACTATATACATTATTCTTGTTTTAACACTCACAAAAACACTGCACAAAGCACACTTGATAGAATTATTTAATATATCTATGCCACAGTCCCTCTATCCAAGCAACTAAAGATTAATTTTTCAGGATAGCTTGTAGGAGACAGTCTGCCAGAGGTAGTGAAAGATGCTGCCTGAAGGTCTGCAAGCAAAGGGCAATGATAGATACTTGACACATTTCAACCTGCTATATTGCTACCTGCTGGGGAACCAGAAGGTTCTGAGGTAGGTCCACACTTGTTTGACATTTATATTAATGACAAGCAAGAAAAAAATAAAGCAGTGCTTGAATGACAAATGCAGAAGTGAGAAAGGGCTGGACCGTGCCCAACATAGGTGTGCATATACAGAAGATACATTGCTGATGAAGAACTTTACTGAGGTAAAGGCTAGCTTCACATGAGCAAAACCATCTATAAACACAAGTAGATTGTATTCTCCACAAGGAGAGGGTTTTGCAGATTAATTGGAAATGAAAAAAGACATAAGTAGCCCATACAAAAGAATTTTTATGGCTGCTTACACCAACTATTAGTCTGTCTCCAGAATCTGAGAAAACATCCCACTGTTTTAAAGTATTTACTTACAGTTTGGACTACAACCAGAACATGCTCGAAAAGACCACAGAATCCAGCTGGTTATCTAAGATTTGTCAGATCAAAGATAAAAGAAGTACTGCTAAACATGTTCTTCCAGTTCTTAGAAAAGCTTGAAGCTGGACTGAAGAATGCACAAGATATTAGATGGTGTAAAGGCAAGATTTATAATTACTGCTAGGATGTCAATTAAATTAGTGAACATTTTTGGCTCCAGAGTACACATGCGTGTCTATGAAAAGGCATTGAGGTATGCAGGTGTGAAAAAAAGAGCTGAATTCTTTTTCTACCTGTGCCACCAATCCTCTTGCTGTTTCTTTTTTCCTGTCACCCTATCTTTTTAACTTTACAAACACCTTTAGGTTTTTAGGTATTTTTAGTGTTTTGGGCTTTTGGGGTTGTTTTTTCTGTTTCTTTTTTTTCCCTCCAATATTTACCACTGTAAGGACCTGACCTCAACTGGAACTGCTAGATGCCACCATAACACACAGGAACATCTGACTAACTGGTGTGCACCTAAGAGCAATCACAACATTTGTAGTTAATGCCACAATATGCCCTTGTGCTTAACAAATCAAGTATTGCAACATGTCATGTTCCAGTGCTACTGAGACACAATAGTGTCCATGCTGGTTAGATTGCTTGCTTTCATCTGCCACTGCTTGCAAGCCACCTGGGGGAAGGGGGGGGGGGGGGGGGAAGAAAAAGAATAAAGTATTGCAAGCATTTTCTTCAGAAAGTACAGATGGTTTCTGAGGACACACAGTGAAGTGTATTTTGGCAGTTTATGACATATTCCAGAACATATCAGGTAAAGATCCTTAAGGAGAGCTCTGCTCTGACATATTCTAAACAGTGTTGTTCATTAGAATCCGTAAGAATAAAATCTAAATCTGTCAAACCTCAAAAATTCCATTTTAATAATATCAACAAAGAGCTTTTACATTCCCACAATACAGTTTAAAAACTAAATTCTCCTGTTAATTATCATGGATTACAGGCTCTCCAAGGTTAAGTATCTATTTCTGTTTAAAGGTCGACACTTTAAGTGCTCTAAAATCCACATACTTGCTAAAATTACCTTGAAATTTGGTGTCCCTCATAGGAATCCAAGGTAAGGTTAGAGTCATAAGCTTAGGGTCACATTTGCCTGTGCTTTTCAAGATATGGCCTGGAAAAACAGGCTTTCCTAAATGATAAAATTTTGATAAACTGTTTTTTTCTGTTCTTGCATATCCTTAGTGGATCAAACCACAGCTTTCCACAGTGCTCCAAATGTTCCTAACACTCAACATTCAGCACCCTGAATAGATAAGGGTCCAAATTTCTGATCCTTCAAGACTATAGAATATATTCAGATGCTGAAATCAAGAATGCCTTCCACCTCACTGACCAACTTTAAAGTAAGCTGGGTGGTACAAGAGGATGCATAGTATTATCTTAATCTACTTTATACCCAGTGGCACTTGGCATCTGAACCTCAAAAGGAATTCTGAAAAGCAGCTGCATATATATTAGTAATGCAAAATCCTTTGACAGACCTATTTTATTATTTAGGGAAAATAAAATATTTTTTAAAAAGAAACCACATTACAAGTATGATTTTTTTGCTTGGAGGACAGGAAAACTAATGAACAGTAAGGAGACTGAGGAAGGTAGAGCATTTTAAGGGAAGTGGGGAGCCAGACAAGTATGTCACAAGACTAAGAACTTGAGGAGACCAAGGAGGAAGGGGGTGAGCAATTTTCATGTTTTTTCTCCCCTCTTCAGTGTGTGTTAGGAGTTTGAGGCTTCTCTACATTTGTGTAAGGTTCTGGGGAAACCCTGTTCCTGTGGAAAGCAAGGTCAGGTGTCCAAAAGCATGTTCTGTACACACGCAAGGAATACAATTTTAAATCTGTGAAAACCAGGACATTCAAAATAAGTTACCTGCCACCTCCTTGAAAGGGTGGGATGATGGAAAAGGCCAGTCCTTGTATCTAACTTGGACAAAGCCATAGGGAACAAGGCCATAGGGGTGGGATAATGAGGTCAGGGGGATACAAAAAGACTCTTATGACCTTCTTTTTTAAAAGACTCAACCCTATTTTTAAACGACTCTTATGACTTTAATTTTAAAGGGATATTAGCTTAAGGAGACAGGAAAAAGGGACTGGAAATGGTGACTAGGGAGGCTATATGTTTTCAGAAAAATTACAGAAGGCAGACAGACTCACTAGTTTTATACTATGTATTTGAAATTCCTGTAGCCATCCAGTCATTAAAAAAAAAAAAAAAAGCTCAAATGTTGGGCAATGTGTCAAATTTGTGATTTCTGTGTTAGTAAGCAAGAATTTCTGATTACATAAAGCATCTGCTTGCTGATGGTGTTATGAGGAAAATATGGTATGAGTTGATGACCATACGCTTAGTTATTTCTCTGCAACAATTTGTTGAGGGGGCTGTCTCAACTCAGGGCATGTGGTGTTAGTCTTACCAGGAGGAAGTAAAGTTGAACTTTAATACTGTTTAAGCTCAAAAAGTCTTAAATTCGTACACGTCCCTGTGTATACAAAGACACGTTTCACTCATACTCCACACAATCTGATCTGTTTTTGCTGAGAAATTTGATATTGACAGGCTGAGTCATACACAGTCCAGTACCACTTAAAAATGCTTATAATTCATGGGTGGGGGAGGGCTGGGGGGGTAAGGGTGTCACGTTACCACAAAAAAAACCCACAAGTGCCGAGTTTGTACACTATTATATATGCGGAATGGGACATCTACATATGTGCAACTGTTGTACCAACCAGTAAAATGTTCTAAATAGTAATTCTCTCAATAATATGTGGTTTAAAACATTCCTAAACTGTTATTGTTGTCAGGCCGAATTTACCTTAGAAGTTTCAGCTGAAAAGAGTACCTAAAGAGAAAATACCCCAAAAGGAAATGTCCAAGAGGAAATTTGGCTAGCACCAAAAGAGGTCATTTGAGGTTCCGCTTGTATGAATAATATTTCATTAATATATTTCCCCCAATGTATCACAAAAATAGTGCAAAATAGAAGCTTATCAAGCCATACATTCATTACTTTTAAGTTCTGTTTTTAGATTCAGTGACTCAACTCTCCTAACCTTTCATCACTATCATCCACATAAGGCCAAATTATTTTGGAAAGCCAAAAGGCATCTGGTAAATCTTACAAAAACTGCTCTAGGAAGGAAGAATAAAACTGCATAAAGAAGTAAGAAGAGGCTTTTGCAAGGCTGCAACACAAAAAACCTTTTTGTTAAATCTCCTTTAAGAATGCTACAGCAGAGCTTCTTGCCCATCTGTTGCTGAAACACATGCACCTTGTGGTATCATAGCTCACAGTGTCTGCTTCACAAAGAAGCTGGATTGGTGTTTGCTGGGTGTGTCCAGCCAGGACATGGAACTTTTTCAGTCAGGATCTAAGTCTGGAGAACCAAAAGAGGAAATGCAGTTCTAGCATATCAAAGTCACTTGAAACCAAACCAAAACACCAAACCCAAACAAACACAAAACCCAAACCAAAACAAAAACCAAAACAACAAACCTTGCCTCCCTTCAGAATGTGCCCAGTGTACCCAGAAGCGTGTGTTGTCCCCCTTCTGATCACATCACAAGGAAGTTGGTTACTGGTTTTCTTTTTTTAAGAGTCTTCATTGTAGTTTGACATACAGATGCCTGCTACAGCATTCAGGCATTTGAGTCAGCAGGTATGTGCAATTGGTTCTACACGAAAAGAATGCTTATAGAAGCCAAGGAAACAGGACTGCAGAAGCCTGTCTTGCAAACACGAGCACAAATCATGACCCTGTAACAGCAGACAGCTGAAACTGCAGAAGTCCATAGCATATCACCAAAGGCTTATTGCAGGTCAGAACTGCTCCTGCAGGTTGATGCAAAGAGAGTGAGAAGGGGAAACAGAAGGCATAAAGACAGTCAACGTAAACCCAAGGAAGTGACAGATGGAAGTGTACCCAAGTGTGCACATGATGCTCATTGTGAAGAAAGTCTTAGTTGCTCATAATTATACACACTTAATATGGAGGTGAATTCACTATATAAATCAATAGCTGTATTTTCTCCAAGCCCAAAGAGATCATGATAGAATTAGATGTAGCAAAGGGCCCAACAACTGAGGAAAAACTGAAACGTTAGGTGTCATCAGAAAAGATCACTAAAGCCATGAAAACTGACAGCCATCACTCTACCCAGAATGGGGATACATAGAGGACTGGTACAGAATTACAACAGAATCAGGTTAGGAAAATCATCGTACCGCTCCTATTGCTGCCAGAGGATAGAGAATAAAATCTTGCTACTTTTGAAAGAAACAACTGCCTTTCACAGCAGTTTAAGACACCTGGCCTGAACACTTCAGAAGAACTAATTTGCTTTTCAAATCTAGCCAAGATAAACCAATGTCCACCCACATTCCTGAAAAGTGTAAAGGCTAGTGATTTTACAGATAGCAGACATTTTCCCATAAGAAATAATGTAATAGAAGAGGGATAGATGCACACAGGGACTTAAAAAAAAGAAAATCACACTATTTAAATGCACAGGGCCAGTATGGTGAAACATACTATCTTCCCAATTACACTAGCAACATTGTTCATAACAGCAAGGTCTGAACTGGGGGAATGCAGAAAAGGTATGCTACTGCACAGTCACACAGGTGATACTCCATGCATTTCTATCAGCATTGATGTGATACATAACTATTACTTGCATGTTAAAAATACTGAAGACTGTTGTATCTCTTATTTTAACATGAACAAGTTCTTAACAGACACCAACCACATCAGTGCAACTGGATGGCTCAGGGCGGTCAGTCTCTGTCAGAAGCTGAAAGGAGGGAAGAAAAATGACAATGAGATGATCGATGGTTAGCTCAAAACATGACGGCTAAAGAAGTCACAGATACCAACACATTACTGTATAGACACAACCACTCACAGTCAGAAGTCTCTGCTAACCATAGAAATCTGTTGCTCTAGCTAACTGTTTCCAGGCGAAGTTAGCCTGTTTTTTCTTTAGAGCTGTTGTTGCTTGAAAGAAAACCTGGGGAAAGGCATAAATAAGAGATGCTTTGCCTTGCTAGAAATAACATAAGGACCATATGGTTAGAAAGGGACAGGCTCCAGTTTCTTTGTCTGTGCACACTACCGTACAGAATAAAGCTTCTGAAAACTGGGAGAAAATGGTTAGTGTAAGCTATTAACTCTGTAATTTTCTACAATGTGCTAGGTAAGTATCCTGTGAAATAACAGGACTAGAAAGAGCTCTGTGGCTAGAAGGACTGTAAACATCAACCCTCAACAACTGTTTAGATAGGGACCTGTTTTAAATCCTGAAAGCCTGGGATCACTTTATTTAGGCAGCAGTGGGGCAAAAGATGATTTAGAAATAGCTTCCTGGTGTGTCTGGAAATACATCTGTATTTCATCATATAATAGAACAAACATGGCATAGTTCAAATGCAGGAATCTGTTATATAGATAATGTGCTCATCATAAGTACAAATTAGGAAGCTCCTCTGGGAAGATCAGCCTATTCTGAAGGTCACTGTCAGGTCAGATTTATTCCAAAGCAGCTTTTTTTAACCCAGCCTCAAACTAACACGCTTCTCTTGCACACTCAGCTTTTGTTCAGATGAGTTTGCATTTGTGTTTTGCTTCTTAATTTCAGAGATGCCCCAAACTTAGGCATACTCCTTGCTTTCTTTATCACATTCAAAACCTTCATGCTGTAGTGTCATACCTGGTGAAAGCTGACACTTGCCACTGCTGTCACTCCTTTTCTATTGCTGATGTGTGGCTTCTAAGCCTAAGCTTCATGCATTGAGCCCTGTTTCCCCTGCAGCCCTACGCCAGCAACAGGAGACAACACTTCGCATTTATGAGCAGAGGAGAAGCAACATAGTTGTCCCTTATCCTTCTCACCCCAGTCAGATCTCACATTGCAATAAAGCAGTATTATGACTATACAGAAGAAATAACATTCAGCATAAGAAGGATCTGAAAAGTTTTTCTATGAAGAAGGGAGAGGAGTGTGAAGTCATCTATGAAGAACTGTCAGGTAAGGTGGGGCTTTTCCAATAAGAGGGGAACGTGATGAGAAGGGAAAAGCAAGGCAAAAAGCAAAGGGATTAATAGGAAGAACAGAGTCAAAATGCTAGTAGAAAGATAGACAAGGAAGGAAATATCTTGTAGCTATACATTTTATGTATAAACCTACTGATCTATTGCTGTTTTTGATGTTGATTTTCTGTGGAACCTTAGAAGAGGCATGACTTTTTCATGTGCATGTGTATAGTGAAGATAGGAACACTCCACCCCACAGGGAAGTGGCAACAGTTTCAGCTACTTCGAAGGAAATACTTCTGCTTCTGTAGGTTATATCTATACCAGAACAACAACAAAAGGTGGAGGGATGGGGGGGGGGGGGATGAAAGTAATCGATGCAGAAGCTTAAATAGTTTGTTGTTGCAAGTCAGGCTGTGGAAAAATACACAAAACCTTGTATTTTCTTCTCAAAGCCAAAAACTCAAGAGTCGTAGGAGTTTATTCTAGTTAAAAGGCAGGACTGGCAATGGAACTATGTATCTCTCCAAGCAATTCTGTTCATCTCTAAAGAGTGTGCAAAGCTCCATTTCTCTGAAGATGGCAGGACTAATCAAGAAGCATTTTTTTTCCCCAAATTCTAAGATCCCTTCTCAGTTACTGCTTAAGCCTGTAGCCCTCCTCCCAGGGATTTTTCCATGACTTGTGCATTATTTTCTTCTCTCTCTCCTCTAGTCAGAAATGCACACATTCAGTTAGTTTCACTGGTCCCTAGAAATACACCTTTGTTCTATTTATTCATCCTTCTGTTTACTTTTGACAGACTGAGATACAGTCTGTCAGATTTGGACCAAATCTGTTGCCCCTTCTGAAGCCCAGATGGTAGGACAATTTCTAGCCTCACCACTTGTAGCTGTTCATGGAACTAGCCTCTGGCTTGACAACAAGCAAATTATGTAACATCGAAGTTGTATCTGATTCTTATTGCATCAAGGACTTTTATTCTCTCACTGTTGTTCTCTGATAGTTGAAGTAATAGCCTAGCTGTCTTGGGATATTGCGAGTCAATAAAAAAATTCAGCTCTTTGTAAAAAAAAAATAATAAAATGTTGGAAACCATGAAACCACAGAAACTGGGATACAAACCTAACCTTTACTTAATCACTTCAAGTCTATCCTAAAACTTTGCAGAGATGTCTATATAATTTCTGAATGCTTGAGACTGACAATTCTGTATTTTATATAATCTGCAGATTTAATACATGGGTTTTTCAAGTTACATAGAATTTCCATTACAGATGCAAGAGACTTACAGGTACTTCCCAGAAAAAGCAAATACAAGTATGAAGAAGCTGTTTCCATGACTGTCTAAAAGCTTCAATAACTTTTTACTGTCTTGTTGAAATAAAATTTTCACCATTTTACCGTAAGTCCATAATATAGGTATTAAGCTTGATGACATGGTCCTTAATGAAGATCTTACTTAGACTACAAAACACAATGTGATACTTGAATATAGCAAGAAGCCTATAGCAAGATACCTACAGCCTACACATCTGTCAGAATGAAAATTTGAAGTCTGAATATTCTGTTTTTCAAACCTGCAGTTCTGGGTGACTGTAAATATTAGAAAGTACTGAGGGGTAGATTATTTCAGAAATTAACTTTTCTTTACATCAAACAAAACAAATCCAAATCAACACCACCAAAACCCAAACAAATATCCCCACAATATTTAAAATAAAAGAGAATGCTCTAAGTACTTGCCAGAATTTGGAAATTCTATGGATTTCTGAAGAGAAAAATATTTACATTTTTATTAGATCACAAATACCATGTTAACTTTTTAGGTCAAAAAAGTTAAATGGTTAAAAAAAGGCTCTTTTATCACTAATTGAAAAATTCTGCCAACCACTTTCAGTAAAATTAGTCACTGATCACCTTACAGATGGATGTCTCTCTGCAGGTTCAGGATTTACAACACTGTGTACGGATGGACAACAGAAAACTGGTCTGCAATCATATCCTGAAGCCAGCTGCAAAATATGGACATTTTTGTGCAATCTTGAACTGCTTTTAGACACAATAGCTCTACTGTCACCACAGCAGTTTCCAAGAATTAAAAGAGTGCAATCTTGCAGAGCCTCAAAGAAAAACTGAGTAAGACTGAAAAGATACCTATCCCAGTGAAGATAATTCTATTGAAAAAAGTGTGTCAAAGACCTATATTTTGGTGATTTTATGTGTAATGGCAAAGGTGTTGCTGACAGAATTGCTTGGAAGAATCTCCTGAAGGACTGAGGTAAATATCAAATGAGCAAAGAAATAATTCTGGGGGTCATATTTATAGGAGATGACTGGAGAACAGAGCAGAGACTGGTAAGTACAAAGCAGTCCATTGAGTCCAGCAATGCAATCTTTCAGGAAAACATGCCAGAGCATAAGGAGCAAGCATTCCCTACAATGTGCCAAGACAGTAAAGATTGCCAAGTATATTTTAAGTAACATGGCTTCCAAGGAGATTTCTGAAGTTCCAAATATTGGGTTTTGCATAAAAGCTTACAAAAGCTTTTAAAACATTTTAAAACATTCACCTTTATAACTGAAGAATTCTAAACATTTGTAAAAAGAAGATATGTAAGACGCTGGACCAGCTGACTCAAATAGTTCACGAAGAACTTGGTCCAAATATTAGCATGATAGAAAAGGTATCTCTGGGAAAGCTCACTATACTGATGAGTTACCACATGACTAATTTAATATTTTCTTCCTCTGCTGACCTCCAAGCAATACTTCCATAAAGTCCAGCTGACCTATTTAAAAATGCCACCTTCGAATCTGATTTCCCTTCTCACACAATGAGACGATCACATGGTGAACAAACAGGAAAAAGTGAGAAAGCAGAAATGAAAGAAGGAACAGCCAAATATACCAGTCTAAGCCTTGTTTCCACAGGAAACAATGAGGAGTTTTCCATTAACTTCAGGTGGGACTTCAAATAAATACAGGGAAGGAAAAGAAAATGGAATTGTACTTAGGTCTGTAATGTAACTTCTGGTTATACAAAGTAAAAAGATTTAAAGGGATGGAGGTAAGTAATTTATCTAGTAGATAGAGGAATTTTTCAGATCTTTCAAAAATGTTTTGCCAGTAGAATTGTACAGAATACAGTTACCTTCCCTTTAATAAACTAAGTTTTTGATATCACTAGACAAATCAGGACTTTCTGATGTGGTAGAAACCTTGACTAAATTAAAATTATTCTAGATATTCTGTTCTATATGTTACAATTTACTCCATGGATTTGTCCAGAATTATATATAAAAATTATATATAAAAAAATAAGTAATTCATAATAATATTCCTTAAATAACAATATTTCCAAGGGGTAAAATTAAGAGGAGAAAGCAAAATGCTTGAAATAATTTTAACTTGATTTTACAAAAGTAAATTAAGTTGTATGTAACTGAAAAGCTATTTTTTTAGTGGGTTGAGATATCACATGTCTGTCACACAAGCTACAATTTTATTAAAATATAAAAATATAGTATACACATAAGTTTTAAACACAGTTTTTGTACTATAAATCATCTGATATGTCACTGACATACCTGGGCTACAAACAGCACTGTAGTCTACTTTAAAAACACTAAGCAAATGCACTTTAATACACTTGATAGTTTGCTACTTTCCTTGGAAGTCAATGGTTTAATTAAAAAAACCCAACACTATAAAACAAACAACAAAAAAACCCTACACAGATACAGCTGTTGTGAAAAAATCCAAATTCTTATGAGTGCTTATTATACAACTTGGACAGGCAACAGCACACTTGCAAACAGAGACAAGTTTCATTAAAATCTAAATACGATAAAAATTAGTTTGTTTGGTTCCCTTTGGTATCTCACATTTCTGCAAATACCGATTCATTATGTCATCAAACTACTTGTCTGTTGTACCTCACTGAAGCACAGACCTGAGATCTGCTTAGATTCTATTTAAACCCTAGGAACAATTTCAATACTGTGATCACACCAGTAAAAGCATGTGCTTGTACTTTAACTGCTTCCTCTTTCGAAGTAGTAAAAGGTCTTTAACAGATTGTTGTTGTTTTTTTTCTTCCCCTTTTATGATAGTCCATAATCTCAAGCTTGGTGCAGACAAAAGATTTGCACTTGTAAATTAGTAGTTTGATACATAAACTACAAAGCTTTTGCTTTCTTTGCAAAACTTCAAAATCCTCAAATGACATTATGTGTGAGCACCAGATGACACTTGGGACAGAACAGCACATACTAGCTCATAGCTCATCATAAGATATGAGGGTTTTTTTCCAAAAACAACTTGAAAGCATGTTGCATGGCTTATAGTAAAACAGAAGAATGACATGCTGAACTCTTGGACTATTCAACACTTTGTCCACATTTCTGTTTCATCTCTTTGTGTTTCATGACTCATTCAAACGTCAGCATGAAAATCACACTTATAAACACAGCCCTCTAAGCATTTATTGTTGGGGGAGGGGGGGGGGAGTTGTTATTGTTTGTTTGGTTTTAGGGGGGGTTCTGCGCATTTTGAACAAGCTTATAGATATTTTCATTTTGCAACCAATTAACAAAAAAACACTCTGAGCTATAAAGAGGAAATAAGGTCAGGTTTGGACAGATGTTTTGCATGCATGCTGCATTTATTACAATGTTTTCACTGGAAAGCTGGAAACAGAAGCTGCAAACAATTTGCTTATTCACCACACCTTAAAAATACATCTTTGGGAACTCTCAGAAAAATAAGTGAAAAATCACTCCAGACATTGAAAGACACTTCCTTGAAGTTACAGAAGCCTCCAGCATCCTTGTCCAAAAGAATAAAAAGTTAGGTTCCTCCCTTATTCCCTTTTACTTCTCTTTTACCATCTCTTTAAACCTGGAATGTAAAATATCTATTACTCTTTTTCCATTTACTGCACTTGGATTTCCTTTGCTTTCTGTTCTCTGGGTTTCAGTGCACAAATCAGTAGCTAAATGACCAACCCTAGAACCATTCTGCAGAGGTTGAGCCTGTATCCTTATCAAAGTGATTATTGTTTACAATGGTCTCAAAACTGTTTTGTCCTTGACTACATACTTCAACAGAGACCTTTTTCATCGTTTTTCTGTTCAGAAATTACCTCTTTGCCTAATCCACACAAGACATTATTTTTTTTTTTAATTAAAAAAAATAAAATAGCCAAAATCAAGTTACCCTTGAACTTCACCAAACAGCCTTATACAAACATCTCAGACTAGCTGATGAAAAATCTTTTAAAACTCAGACACTTGTTTAAGTTCTGCCTTTTCTAACTGACTTTTTTTTTTCTTTTTCACTAGCCTGCCTCACATGGTTGTGTTACAGCAACATTCTACAACAGCACCACAGCATCAACTGAGGCAGTGTGGATCTGAGAAGGATAAAGCTCAAGTAAAGAAGCTAATTCCTGTGAGGGCTGCAGTGCAGTCCCTCATGAAGGCCATCAGGAATCACCAGCACAGCTGCATTAAGGTTCTCTACACTAAGCAGCAGGTTGCTCATGACAGCAACACTCACTAAGAGATGAAGGAATACAAGGGAGCAGGAGGGTTTCCACAGGGCAAGGTAACTTTCCTGCCATGCACTGACACAGAGTTTTTGCTCAGTGCTACTACGGCCCTTCAGAGAGGCCGTTCTCCAAACAGATTAAAGGTGTTCTGGGCAGTCACCAACCACACACTTCTGTTTAATCGGGAAGCCTGGATAAGAACACTGATGAAATTAAAGCTTTGCATTAGACAAATACAAAAGCATAATGGTATTGATGAGTCAAGAAATACAGAGCAGTGCCCAGAGTGCATCTGGAATTATCTTACTCTTCCTTTTACCAAGAAATAAGCCTGTAATAGTACAGAAGAACTGGGGACAAGAAATATCTCCTGAGAACTAGAAATGAACCTCACTCTCTTGTGCATTTAGCTATTTAAAAAAAAAAAAAAAAAAAAAAATTTAAAAGTCACAGTGAAATTCCACTGTAAAGTCAAGGAATAACGCACATGAGAGCTAGAGAATTACAAGATCACTGGTAGCTTGAGGGAAACTTCAGAAACAGAGAGGAAGTCTTGTGAAAATTAAGCAATTCCAACTGATCTAATTGTAGGGAATAGGTACCTTCTACAGGACAGTAAAATAGACTGAACTGATTTCTATTTGGATTACAAAATTATGTTAACCTACTAACCACAACTGCTATGAAACCAGAAAAAAAATGTATATATTTTATTATCAATATGCTATAGCAAAAATGTTTAGGCATCTATTTTCGAATTAGGAGTAACTATACAGCACTGGGGCACAGAGCTTCCTTTTAATGAAACCAGAGTGGCAGTCAGGGCTACAACCATACAGTAGGTACATCTTTGCCTCACAGTGCATGCAGTGTAAAGGTCTAGAAATTTCAGAGATGCGAAGGCTGTGACAGCCACTGTGATCATCTGTTCAAATAATCACAAGCTATAAAATGTCACCCTGTAATTTCCACACCCAACCTAGTTAATGAGGCCAAATCTGTGGTCTGTCATAACTTGGTAGGATGGTAGAACGGATAGAGATTTACTCTGAAAGAAAGATTACTTTTATAGCCTGTAGGCAAGAAATTAATCTCACAAGATACCTGCAAATCTTTCCTCTCTTCCATACCCTGTATTTCCCTGAGTTAGTATTCAAGGCAAACCAAAATGGCTTCTAGACATTTTAAAGTAACTCTGGTTTTGGAAAACTAAGGTATGTATTTGCTTTCTCTCTCCCAATCCTGTGACTTGACCATTAACTTCATCTCCTAAATCTTGGCTGGGAACTTTCGGGTTTTTGTCATCAAGCCTCCTTAAAATAATTTAGCTGCTTTCCATGGAGAAAAATAACCCATTTGCCAATATGCACTGTGTGTGGCCATACATCTGAGACAATCTATATTTGCTGACTGGCCATTCGTTCATCTTGGGAGAGGAAGGAGTACCTGTTGCCAGGTATGCATTATGTAGTTGATGCAATGGGAAGTCACTCCCCACACAGTATCCTTTAAAATCTGTGGTTCCAGAGTTTGTGAAGGAGGCTTAGCAGTACTGCACAGGTTTTGGGAACTGGATTGGTATTGGATCAAACCTGATAGCAAGGATTTATCGGAGGCCACTGGTTGTGGTGCTCCTTATACATATGTTCTTACTGTACTGCACAGTACATTTAGCCCTTCTATAGTATTAGTAGAGGGTAGGCACACCTTCTGTATGGGTAACATTTACCTTCACTGTGTTATTACTTTTTCACATGCCTTGTGAACAAATGTATAAAGAGCTTCTATATAGGTTTTCTGTCTCCTATTAGAATAGGGAATGTAACTCCATTTTCTTTATGCATATTGTCTCTTTCATTTGGATTCAGCTGCCCTTCACTTCTTAAGAGCAGGGTCAGCTTTTTAACAGAGCGAAAGTGCAAGACTGTATTTCCCAATCTGAACAGGATGCTATCTATGTGGTGATACTGCTGCTGGTTGGCATACATCTCTTATGGTGTTTATAATGGTTTCATCAGAATGCAAATACAATTCAATGTGAATTTATAAAGCTGTGTTGCATAGAGTCATTGTACAGCTAAAGCTACTCCTTACAATGTTTCATGCCCACATCCTCTAGAAATGTAGCCACATGCCTACCAAAACCTCTTACCAAAATTCCTAGGATGGCAGCTAGTTTCTAGCACCCTTTCCCCATGCATTAACTCCATCAGGTGCTCAACTGAGCCACATTGATGGAAAGTATACAATGCAGATTTACTGGCTTACTGTGTATGTACCCAGGCAGTGTAAAGATCTTAAGGGTTTTTTCCAAACTAAAAGATTGTATTCTATTCCAGGTGCAAGGGGAGGGACTGGAATAGAGTATTAGAGCTTAATGATCCCTTGATTAATTTGTTAATGACATTTAGTTGGAGGAGGCTGCAGAACAGAGAAGAGAGCAGTAAGAAAAGGACAAGACATGTTTGGAGATTGTCTAGGGTTCGGTGTGTACGTAAACAAAGTTAGTACGTGTCTTCAATGGTTATGCTAAACAGCTGTTTAATTATTTATGTAAAAAGTAGCAGCATATGAAAACTAGGATTCTTGGAAGGAAATATTTTTTTTTTCCTAAAGACATGCCTCTGGATTCTGCAAGCGATATTTATATCCTTAAGGGATTTCATCTAATGCCTTCCCGTGACAATGTACTTTCCATAACGCCTTGATCTGATGAACCACTTAACTACAGTAGGTCACTGTAGTGATATAATGACAATGTCAGGGACAGACACACAAAGCACTAAGGCACTTTTATCTTCTACAAGCAGAAAAACTGTCGTAATTTCAGATGAATTTCTAGTTGTTAGTGCTTTATTTTGGAGTTGCATGTATCCTCTTGGCGCAATTTTCCAAGTGGGGCTTGACACAGTTAGCAAGCAGTACACTCAGCATGACAAAGTCTATGCACCACTGGTAGTGCTGCCAGAAATCTCCCTGTGTAACTAAAGAATTCAAAGATGGTCTACACAACAAGAGCTTCCAAAATCTGACCCAAATTTTAGCAACAATCTCCTTCCTACCTAAGCCACTTCACCCACAGGCTACTCTAGAACATTGGTTGCAAGGTGGACAACACAAAGCCTTGAACCTCTGCTTTCTGTCTGATGCCCCCAACAAAGGAAGATTCTTGTAATCTACACACTGGTGATGATGCCACATGAGTCTCTTGTGATTTATGCATAGTGCTATAAAAAATAAAATGAGCTCTTCATTTTTCCATTTCTGCCAATTTTTTCTCCATTCTCATCTAATCTTGTAATCTTTGGTAAGGTTTCTGCCACTTGAACTCTGAGCAGAATCCTCTCTGAATACTCAATTGCTTAGAAGTCCAGTTGGACCTCATGCATGCAACAACTCTGCTCTGTTTCAGTACTGTGGAAGGTATGGGACACCTCAAAGAATTGTCCAGGGCCTCCATAACTGTGACCAGAGAGCTCATGAATGGCTACTGCATAAATCCTTAATGTGAAATGAAACTGACCCTGTAAATGTGTGACAGTGTTTAAGGAAACATTCAACTCGGCTTTCTACTACTCAGCAGTTCAATGACAAGGTGGTTTCAGAGCTAATAACTACTTTGCCTTTATATGTGAGCAAAATTTAGAAGCACATTAAAAAAAAAAAAAAAAAAAAGACTGTCAGATGGAGATACCCTCACACTTGCTGCTTCTGACACACAATTCTGTGATCTATTCATTAGCTACCTCCAGGTCATTGTTTCTCCAACTTTTAATATCTTGAGCCCACCATCCCCAATGATGCTGAAACACAGACATCATAGAAATAGATTAAACAGTATTTTTAGAGACTATAGGTATCTCAACATAAAGAGTTATGGATCACTGCTGAAATATAAAGGATATTCAAATCAATTAAAGTATAAAATACATCAAACTGATGGACACGAGATGTATAATAGTGTATGCACTGGTAGATTACCATGTATGGACTTGTATGACTTCTTGCGCATAGTTTTTTTTCTTAAAGGTAGCCAGTAAAAGCCTGGTGGTTTTGGTCAGATGAAATGTTGAATGTGTTCCACTGTGATAAATGTTTGGCCAGAACAGGAAAATGTACCCCATGTCCTCTTACTGTTGACACAGCACACAGATGAGCCTGAATCCAAACATTTTCTATAAGGTGCAGTACAAAGCAACAGAAACATTTCTTCAACTAAAACAAAACGTTTTTACCTTGTGATCACACCTGCATTTTGAAGACCAGGCACTTCTACTTTTCTATTTCTACCATGTTTGCTATGGGAAATATTCAGTCACAACAAAGGCCTATGGATGCCATTGTAATATACATCTGTTATTCCTGCAGATTAAAGCAATCAGAAAAAATGTAAATTGTAATAAATCTGGCAGACATTCAATAACAAACTATTACAGCTTTCAAATTACAGGGAAGGTCTGGCCCCAGGCAATTTGATTTAACTTTGAAGATTGATATAATTTCAGAATTCATCCTGCTTTCTGTACTGGCATTGGACCAGATGACCTCAAGAGGTCCTTTTGGCCTAAATTCTATGATTTTGTGAAATAAGAGTTACCAAAGTGATATATGCACTAGGAATTTATACCTTCAAACTGTAACTTGTATGAATGATACAATTAATTCCATAAGCATCCTAAAACAGTTAATTAGATGTGAACAAGAACTACTGTATCATCTAAGGAATCGAATCCCTGATAAAGAAATTAATGCAGTGCATTACACCATAATGCACAAAGAGAAACAAAATATTTAATACAAAAGCTTTCTATAGCCAAAGATCTTTTTATCACCATGTGTGACATGCAGACTCTCCTGTCAGAAGATGGTAGTTTATTAGTAATGCTTGAGACCTGGACCAACATGTTCTTGCTTCACCTTTTCTTCTAACCTATGGATGCATCTCCATCAGTGTTTTAGTTCAGATCAGGGTAATACTTTCAAAGAAAAGCTTCTCATTTTCTCCCCTTGTCACACTTTGGTTTGTGTTACAGAACCATTGTGGAGTATGAAAACTGACTCCTTTTGGAGTGAATTAACTATGTGAATGTGGATGTATCTAGAAAGGTAGTTGCTGGTGAATTAGAGTATACTGATGCTGTTAAGCTGAGTTGCCTTTTCCAACTCTGCACAACAAGCATTGCAACAAGTTAACGCTGAGATGTACCTGAAGAGTAAATATGATCCATATTACTGACAATGGGAAGAGAAGCTGAAAGTAATGGCCTGCCCAGGTAACAACACAGCATTGGCAGAGAAGCTGATAGAAAGCCAGCAGCATCCCAACTTCCTGCTCCCCTCCATTCTTAGGAAGAAGGAATTGAAGTGTCAGTGAATGAGAACTATTTCAAGCTACTGTTCAGCAGATCAAAAGTCCTTTTAATGCCCCGGCATGGAAGGAACAATTTATGGCTTTCATACAACCTTTGATGCCCTATTTGCAACTTTGAGATATGACTGCTGTAATTTGTCCTAGTGCCCATCCCCTGGCTTGCTCACAAATTCAGTTTCACTGCTGTGTCTATATAATACCTTAAATATCGCCAATATAGTCTCCATTCAGCAGTTAAAGCAAGTATGGAGTGTACTGTAGTAAAACAAACAGCTGTACCCTACACAGAATAGTTCAAACCTCCAAATGAAATACTGAAATGAATCTCTACAGTGCAGCTAGCTTTATTGCACAGAGATGAGTCCACAAAGAGTATGTACTCAGAAGCATTATTTTTTGATGGAAGTATAGTACTTAGCTTTTAGAAAAGCAGTGCTGACTGGTTTTCCTCTGCTCCACTTGCAAGTACCATGTACCCAGCTGTCCCTTTTACCCAGCTTTATGTATCATGCTATGTATTATTTACACTTGGAAAAGGCAGAGCCACACAGGAATCAGAACTTGTCTACATATCAGTCATGTAGCAAGCTATTGATGCTATAGTTCCCAAGGTATTTTTGTTTATTCAGCAGTCTTACAATCCACAGATTATGAAAATAAAATTAAAAATAAAAAATGAAGTCTCAATTAAGAGACAGTAGTGCTATTTTCCCCAAGATGTATTGTAGTACTATATTGATGTAATGGCCTGTTACTTTTAAAGTGACTGCTTTTAAAACAGTTGCACATACTTGCCTTTATTATTACAAAAGCACTGTCAAGTGTAGAAGTAGGAAATTAGTGTACTTACATTAAAGAAAATTAAGGCAGAGTGCCCATCTTAGTTATGTTCCTTTAATAGACACTCATTCTTCATCTTTTTCCTATCAAATGTAAGAAAGCTTGAAAGACTTAAACCAAGTTTAGTTTAATAAGAGAAAATAAGAGGACTGCCACACAGAAAATGACTAAATTATACTCAGTTTAGGGGTTCCACTTTTCTCTTTTGCCTCAGGCTTTAGGGACATTAAGGCCACATTATAAATCCTGGTCAGTGCTTCCTCTAAAGAGCAAAAATGAGAGTTTATTAGCATCACAGTGGTTGCCTCAATAATGGCAAAACAGTTGCTCATTACTGCTCATTAGATTCATATTAGATTCATTTGCAATAGCAATACATCTTCTATTCCTACTCAATTGCAAAACAACAGATATGCTTTGACACCTGCTGTAGTACAGAATTCATTAAAAAATAATAATACAAATAGGAACTCAATAGATGGACTTAGTCTTCGGCTTCTGATGGGTCTAAAATTTGTCATTTAGCTTAGAATTTATATAGGATAAATACCACAGCAGGCAATCAGCTTCTTCAAATCACGTGCACCAATAAAATACCAAACACAAAAGCAGAAATGCAAAGAGCAGACAGACATACAAACAAATAAATTAGCAGTACCATATGCAGTATACTATGTGTGCAGTAATATACATGGAGAGTTTACGCTGATATCCTTAATATATAAACGTGGTTTTTAATTTTTAAAATAACAGAAAGATGCAAAAAGTTACATTTTCATCAAAATATTAAGTCCATGGTAAACAGGTCTGATTTTCCCTTGAAAACTTGTAGGACTAACTGATGTTACTGAAATGCTACATAAATATCATTGTCTTAATTTGCTTTAATAGTGCATAACCATCATTCCATTGCTATACTCTGTAAGTGCCAAACTAACAATGGTGTTTAAACAGGATGAAATCTTTTTTTTTCCTCTAGCAAAGTCCATGGAGGAAATCCAAACTTATCTCAAAACTCAGCAGTTCTTGCTTTCATTTCTCTGCAAGAGATTAAAGTATACCCATGTAATGGGCCTTCACATCATGAAAAAGTGTATAAACAGGATAGGTTGATTCCAAAATCTAGCCCTGTATAACACAGCTGAGCTTTCAATAGCAGAACTGAAAATGATCATTGCCCTCTGCTTACATAATTTTAGAGATAACATTCATTATTTAATACTTAAGGAACATACAGGATAATAAATAATAATTCCCAGTGAAAGACTACCAAATATGTATTCTGAATTTCGTAACAAAACTACTTGATCTGGTACAACCTAGAATCAGGCCTGACTTTTCTTCAGACTTCTTAAGTCATGCCACCAGCCCACCATCATTCTGTGGTTCTCCTCCTCTTTCTCCACACCAGCAGTGTCAAAAAGCACATCCTCAAATTTTCTATTATGAAATTCTGTTTTGTCTCTTTTGCACAATACTCGAGTGCCTCACAACTTCATATTTATCAGAAAATTGTACAAGGGCATTCTATTTTGTTGTTGTTGCTCATGAAATTAGCAATACTGAATTAAACAGGTACCCTGAGGTAGATCCTTAGGAAACCAGTAACCTTTTTGTCATTTGCTATTTCCCCTTTCAGTTTAATACTCCCTGCTGATTTCTCCACTGTTTCACACTTTTTGCATTTACTCACACATTGCCAGCTTACCTAATAACTTCCCATTTCTGCATTAAATGCCTCGAAGTACAAATGAATTGGTTCTATCACACTTCTCTTGTCTAGCACATCTGCAATCTTATCAAAGATAGATACCAAGCCACTTTGGCAAAACTTAAAGCAATACTGCATTTTATTGCATTTTCCATTTATCATCATGGACTGTTATTATTCTTTCTTTCAGAATTAGTTCTGAAGCTGCAAACTATTGAAGTCAGGCTACCAGATTTTTAGTTGCTCAAGTCAGTTTATTTTATTATTTGTAAGTATTTCTATATGACAAGGTGTCATACTAGACAGATTTATTTTCCTTGCTGTCTGTAAGCTGTGGAAGTGGCCATCTTCCCTCTTGATTTATGTCACCTGACACAAAACACTTAAAACATGTATTAAACAGAAAGACCACTCATAAAACAGTGTTTATAAAAGGCATGTTAGTATTCCTCCTCTAAGTGGGCACTGTTTTCTCCGGACCTTTAGAAACTAGACAGCATTATTTAAAGGATATTTCAACACATGATCTTTTACCTCTGCTCTTTGTAGAGCACACTTTATAGAAAATTCATATACAATTACTCTGACGAATATGTAAAAACAACAGATCTGTCTTAACTCAGCCAACTATTAGAACAACAGTTCTAAGCCTGGATTTTCAAGAGTTACTACAAATGCAAAGGAGGAGGATGGGGGGGTGTGAAGTCACACAAGCAGGGTACAGCCTCTTTTGAATAATCTGCTTTTAAAAATCAGCTGTTAAGGAAGTTGCTAACATGATAAATCAGAGCAGCAGATACTGAATTTACTAACAAAAATAGTCAAATTATCCCATCCATCGCATTTCACAGCAATGTTTTTGCTCATGGAATTGGCAATGGGTAATGGAACACTATGAGGTAAGGACAGTGCCTCACTCTCCTGGGCACACTGGAAAAACAACACATTGCTATCTTATTAGATGTATTATACAGTCCTTTTGCCACTTTGCCACTGTTTCAATTAAAAAAAAACAACGAACCCCAAAACTGAAAAAAACCCAAAGCACAACAAACTGAAAGCAGTCTGAACAGTCATTGAAATCAATGACTTCCTAATTTCTCCTGGGAAAGAAGGCATCGACACCCTGCCTTTCTTTTGGATGGAATCTGAGAAATAACAATGCAAATATATTAATATTGTACGGTCAGGAGTACTTTCTATTAATATGCCATTAATATACCAAACTTTGCACTACATTTAAAGATCATGAAGATCAATACTTGTTCTGAGGTCAGGGGGAAAAAAAAAAATCAATCTTGCAGTAAAATAAGTTGTATTTAATATATCCCATCATCATAGTGGAGTATTTATATAAAAAGTAGCATTGATATGTGAACAATGAATGTTCTGACAGATGAGCTTCCCTTCTCAAACAAGTTTATGTGAATGGTCTCAATAGTGGAAAGACTTAAATGAGTCCATGCACCTTCTTCTTGAGTGTTTTACCAAAGTCCCCTTTATTTCCTTTATTTCTCTACACCTTTTCACATACACTGCTGTAAAAAAAAAAAAAAAAAAAAAAAAAACCAAATAAAAAATTCCTTTATTTCCATTCCTACATTTTCTTTAAAAAGACCTAGTGTCTAAATAATAACCACTAAGGAACCTCAGCAGCTTTCCTTCTGCTCTCTGCACCAGTGTATCTTTTATGCCTAGGATAAAATGAAAAAGAATACCAGTGGAAAAAAATTACTTCTTTTCTGTACAAGGCTGTAATAACTGACTTTATGCAAATTTTGTGTGTTCTGTATGTGTTTGGTTTTGGAGGGGAGAAGCCGGAATTGAAAAAAAAGCTTGAAACAATGACAGAAAGGAGAACATACATTCAAGCTTTCTATATGGGAAACTAGTTGTAATGTACCTCATGTCCCATTATAAGGTAGGGCTAATGTTCACCATCAGGTAATAGCTATGGCAATAACACACACAGTAACTCTCACGTGAGAATCTCAGTGCCACTTACACTGCTTCAGATGGGTAAAATAAAACAGATACGAAATTATTCACATAAGTTCAGTCAGTACCACAGCCAGGATTAGGATTCCTGGAATTACTCCCATAAGGAAAATAATTCCTGATCTCCTTCTCTGCTCTAGCCACTAGACATTGTGCTCTCCCTGCAAACACAACCCATTCCCACAACAACAATAAACTTCCATTACCTCTTTGCACACTTCTGAAAGTAAATAAGCATGGCTAAGAAAACACTTTTTCTTCAATGTTTATAAATAATTGCTTTCTAAAGTTATGAGCAGTAAAACCTTTGACATAAGAGAAGAGATGAAAAACACATCCAGGGTCTGACTCTCTTCTCACTTCTGCTGATACGAACTGGAGTAACGGCTCATCGCAACAGCCATTAAAATTATGTGAGAGCAGGAACTGACTTAGGGAGATGAATCCTGACCCTGACTGGAGAGAAAGATTCTGCAGCTCATTCAACAACCAGGCACCACTGTTTCAGAGGTTTGTGTGTTTTGTTGCCAGCAGGCTTGACTTCATTATATTACTACTCCATTCTGTTTAGTTCAGGATATAGAACTGATCACACATTTCTCCTGTGTTGGTAGCAAAGGACACGTTAAAAGGAGACTGGGCAGGCAAGCTACAGAAGCTAAAGCAGCCCCTAGAGAAGGAATTTATTTTCTGGTAAAAGAACAGTGCAGGAGTCATTCATTCAGGCAACTTGGCACATGTCATCTATTGCCATTGTAATCTCCTGTATTTTAAGAGAGCTTTTCAAACAATTTGTTTGCAGTATTATATTTAAGATGAAAATTCCAAGATCTCAAATTTTTTGTAGTTGCTTTACAGAGAGGACTAATTTCTTGTCTGCCTTTTAAAAGTCTCAGCTGTTTTCTTCTGCTCTGTCTAACACATAAAAGCCTTTAACACATTGAACTTATTGTGAGATACAAAATAAAGGAACTACCTACATGGAAAACCTTAATCAGTCAGGAAGTTGGTAAATTATGTCTTCATGCCATCCATATTGAATGTCCATTACTCCTGGACATAGCACATTAACTGACTCATTAGCTATTTCAAACCATATGGACTTAGGTTTGGGTGGGTTGCTCTGATAATATCCTGAGGTGAGCTTCCTAATTATTGTAATTATGTGATCTCAATCATGGGGCCAGTCACACAAAATAGAGTCAAGAGTCTTTAAAATGGGTGTCAATGCACCAAGACAATGACTGAGCTGAGCAACATACCCCCTGGATGTTGGAGATCCCTTGATACCACAAAAAGTAATTACTTCAAAAGTTCTAGGAAGCTGGCAGCGAGCACAGTGACAACTGAACAAGCATGGCAAGCACATGGAACCCTGCACAGATGCATGAACATGCATGGATTTCTCAGCCAAAACTGGGAAGCAGTCTGAAACTTGATGCCTTTTAAATAGCCTTAATACAGTGATGTTACATCTCCAGTGTAAATTTAGCCATGATATTTTAAGCAACAAAAAGACCTGAAGTGGAGTGGGGGAATTAATATGTGGAAGTGCTAAAATGTCAGTGTTAAATAACACTAAAGCATCACAATGCAACAATGAGAGAAGTTACAAGTTGTTCACCTACTGTAGCAAATTCAGGGGGCTTTGTGTATGTGATTTCATGAAACAGCCTGATATAACTTATACACCAGCTTAGGTTCGATGAAGGAGAGGAAAATCAGGAAAGAAATAAATGGAAAATGGACCTAAAATTTAATGTACAGTGCTTTAAAACAACAACAGAAACAAATAGAGCCTCAGCACAGAGATAAAACTAGTTTGCTATATTACTAAATACTTAAAGACATTACTCACTCCCTGAGAATCTCATCACACTTCTAAAAGGCAACCCATAACAACCCAGTATAGATAGCTATCTGTCACCCACTAGAACTTATTCTGGAAAGATTTGGAGTAGGATGCTGCTTCTGAGCCACAGCTCAGGTTAAAGCTTCCAATGGTCACTGCAGTTACCTCGCAGAAGAGCCAGCCCAAGGTGTTAGCAATAAACACAGAATAACACAAAAAGTTATAACACCACCATTTTCTTTTTCAATAACCTGACAGTGATCATACCTGTACTCATGCTTCATATGCTGTCCTTATGCTTCATATATAAGTGTATACCAAGCAAAACAAATTACTAAAACCCAGAAAATATCAAGAGCCCTAAACCAAACAACTAAAGGGAATTTCTTCCACCACTTCTAATATATAATTCTGAGTAATAAGCAAATGCCCACCTAAGCTGCATCAGTGATAGATTCTTCATGAGAGGAACCTGTGGCCCTCATCTGTTTGCAGCAATGTGTCATAAGTAAAGAAAATAACAGTAATTTGCTAGCATTTTCAGTTGTATGCTGGCAGATTTGCATATTTTTGCTCTTATTAGCATACACACCTTTCTTCAATAAGAATTCTTGAATTTGGCGGTAATGCTGGCTGTATCATCTTGATGGAAAATTGTTTCCTTCAAAATTAGGTTTTCCTGAAAAAAAAAAAAAAGAAAAAATGCAACAAAAAAACCAACAGCACCACCAAAAAAACCCCAACAACAACACAATAATAAAAAAGCATGACTCTTGTATCTTATTTTGGCCATTCACACTTTGTATCACATCCCCAAACTGCTAATTTGAAGCAACTGTGAAGATGCAATGGAGGCTTTAGCCTGACTAAATGAAGCTCATGTTTCTTGAGAGGGTTGCTAATTGGCTTACGATAGAAGAAAAAGAAGAAGAAAAAAAAAAAAGAAAAGAAAAGAAAAAAAGCCCTTTCTCCAATTGAGCTCAACAGGAAGAGAGGTTTCCTTAGTCCCATCTCCAAACCACAGGGTTGTCCTATTTATAGGGCAAAAGGCCCTAATGTCAAGAGTTTCTCTTTGGTAAAGTCTTTGATTTTTATTGATTTATTTTTTTTTAATAAGGTATTACTTTTTGTTGTTGTTATTTTATGCTGTCTAAAACAGTATTGTGTGAAAAGTTTGCTAATGATATTTATATATGTTTTTTAGTGTGTGTAGTAGTTATAGTTGTTTATGAATAAGCTTTTGAATTTAAGTGACAGACTCCTTCTTTAGTAGTAGCCTGGTGTGTGCAGAAAACTTCTCTTTTTAGTAAATATTTTTTTGGTCTGAGCAATTTTATTAGTTTCTCTTATACTTCTCTGCATTTGACTTTGCTGCTTTTTAACTCATGTCATGAATATGTTCAAAACTTTTAACCCTATGTGTAGTCTCTCTTTAAAATAAATGAAAACCAAGGCAATCCACAACTTTTTCCTTAGAACTAGCTTTTTGTAACATGTAGGATATGTATATTAAACTTTTTTATACTACAGGATAAGGTTACACTGTAAAAGTTATAACAGAGCTGCATGATACTAAGGATAGCTAAAACTTGCAGATACTCTTCCATTTGCATGGAGTTGAAGCTGTAAACTTGCAGTTTCATTTCTTTTAGTAGTACAAGAACTTTCATTTAGAAAGTAGAAGACCTTAAACCTTACCTACCTATGTAGGTATCTTGTGTTGTATGAGTCCAATAGATGTTACAGAGCCTGACTTAAGTTTTCAAAAACTGTAATAGATTGCATATGCTGCTGTATCTATTAACAATGAAATGGACACTTGTGTATCTATTTCTACATTTAGTCTCATTATTAGCTTACAACTACTATTTTTAAGTCTTTTCTGATTACTTCATTATTCCTTAGAATTGCAAAAGCTTGTTTTGTTTTTGTGATTTTATTCTTGTTCATAAACAGAAACACTAAATAAGCTCAGAACAACTACATCTCTGAACTGTGAAATTTTGCATCGAACCCCAGCCTTTCATTAAATTAATGTAATCCACTGACTTCCTGATGATAGAGGATTCTCAATGTTTTTATGGGAACAAAAAGGAAGTAATCTCCAGTTCTTGAGTATTTAAAAATAAAATTAAAACAGGAATGCCTAATCAGTTTTGTTTCTTTAGGATCATGTGTCTTCCTGCTAATTCATTGTTAATCAGGCTTTTTCACCACATAACCTCTAAAAATTTTGAGTGTTTTGTTATAGGGATTTGTTGTTTCTATTAAAAAAAATTCTTGAACTATATTAAAATGTAGCTGTCTATCAGCCAGCTAATGCTGTTACTGGTATTTGCTAAATGTTTAGAAGACAGGAGCAAACCTCATCTGATTTGTTTCATTTCCTTAATCCTGACTTTTTACTTTTCTGGGCTAAAAAATGTAGATCGGAAGCAGCAAACCCTCTTAATACATGCTTTCATTTCGGTTCTAACCATGTGAATACCTCTTTGCAGATGTTGAGCAAGAAACCTTTTTCCTTAAAAGGTTGCTTCTCTGATTCCTAGGAAACTATTTGAAGAAAACTTTCTTCCAAAAAACATCCCCATTCACCCATTGTAGAATGGTGGCTCTCATGCCAAGTGACATACCCAGAGAACACTGCCTAAATAAATGGTCTCCATGAATAAAGGTAGTTAGCCCTTCCCAGTGAGTGGTAATGGCTTCTTTGATGCAGCACTGGGCAGCTGTGATTGTTTGCTTTTTTTTTTTTTAAAAAAACAAACTAACCAACCCCAGCAACACCTTCCTACAGTCTGTTTTGACAGCTCTTGTAAACAGGAGAAACACTGCAAAGCTTCATGGCAAACTTGAATTTCTTTGCTTTACAATTGAGCTTTTTACTGGCAATTCTTTAGGTGATCCTGGCAGTAATGGTAATGCCACAAAGTCTGCAAGATTGAAGTGGAAGGGGTTATAATGTTAAGGTCTAATCTACTAATAGCAATATATACTTTGCAGTCATAATCTGTTTTTACTACTGAAACTTTTCAGTTGGCATACAGATTACATAGCTTCTCTATGTTCTGTATTTTTATTATTGAAGGCTTTTTCTTGTGGTGGTGGTGGTTGTTTCTTTTAAAAAAGGACTTATAGTTATCACTTGAAAGATGCAGTGGTCCCCTAGCGAGCTCTACCAAGGCGCATTGTGCTGACAGGGTGCGTGGACTCTACTAGCAAAGCCAAGCTCCCACAGGATGGCGGCTTGTTACCAGATGTATGCCCTGTAAGTTTAGGGAATAAAAAGCCCCGACACTTCATTGTGTCATTTAGAATCTACTCACAAGCTGATGATGGTGATGAGGCTGATCCACACCTTTGGGTCAGCTGCATCTGATCTCTGACCAGCCTGTGGAGTGGCTACAGCCTCCTCCTGCTGCACTGTGGGGCTGCTGACGGCTCCCGAGACCCCAGGCTGTGAGCTCCCAATCACCTCGCCCAGGGTGGATACAAGAGCTGTTGCACGCTGGCTTACTGCAAGTACCTGCTTTTCTGTGTCCAGGGGTGATCCTTGACAGGAAAGTCCTGCCGTAAAAGTGGCCTAACTGAGGGGTGGCTATGACAGCTGTGCGAGTGCGTCACAGCTCCTTGAAGTCTTCGCTGCACTCTCAAACCCCTGTGAGTGAAGATCTTTTTTTACCTCAGGAGCAGTCTGATCAACTCACTACGTCTATCTGCCCCACTCCATGAGCAACAACAGCAAAAGTAAGTTCCTCAGTCGGGACATGCAGTTCAAAAAGAGGGAGAACCGCAGTGACCGAGGCTCGAGCGGAGCCAGGTGCGCCGTTTAGCTTCGGCCTTTCCCCTCCCACCCCCGCTCTGCGGGACGCGCTGCCGCCGCCGGGAGCGGCCCGGCGGGCTGAGGGGAGGCGGGCCACGCTGGAAGGAGCTGCGCGGCATCTTCCTGCCTCCCGCCCCGCTCTTCAGGCCGGGCCACGCCTTGCGGAGGGAGCCCGGGCGGCTGAGGGAGCGCGGCCCGGCCTTTCCTTCTTCCCCGCCCCGGGGCTTCCCGCCTGCGGACGGCGGCCCGCCTCCTCCTGCCGCCGCTGCGGGCGGGCGCTGGGCGCCCGGGCCCGGCCTGCAGGAAGTTCCCGGCCGAGAAGTTGGTAGCCGGCGCCGGGGAGAGGCCGCGGGGATTCTGCGGAGGTGGGCATGGGGGGAGCGGGCGGGGAGGCCGAGCATGGGCCGGGCAAGTAGCCCCGTCCCGCCGGCCGCTGGCAGGGAGGCCGCTGCCCGTGAGCTGGCTGCCCCGGCAAGGCCCTGAGGCAGGGGAGGCCGCGTCCGCTGCGCGGTGCCTCTCGGGCAGAGGACATCAAAAGATGTTTATTTTGATGCGAGTCAACTTCTGCCGTTTCCTCCCCCTCAAGGTGCGATGCCGCCGAAGGAGCGCGGCAGGGGCAAGCTGCCAGTTCCTCTCCCAAGAGACATGATCCTGAAAGACACCGAAGGAAAAGTCTGGCGGCTGGGCAGTCAGATCGGCCAGGGAGGATTTGGCTTGATCTATTTAGGTAAAACGCCTGTGGTAGTTCGGAAGGTGACTTGTAAATTTCTTTGTACGTTCCATACGTGAATGAGACAGAATAGGTTTTTAAAAAATTGCTCTTGTTTTCACGCTGTTGGTTATCTCTGTTGAAGTATGGTTTTCTGACTGTCTCAGCACGCTGTTGTGTGTCCTTGTTCAGAGGTGTTGCTCATGTTGCAGCGTTCTCCATGGGCCAGCCAGACCAGTTTGCTGGCTCCTAGTGTAGTGCGCTTTTTTCTGGGGAGCTTGTGAACGGTGGGCAAGGTGCTGCTGCTGCTGCTGTCAAACACTACTGAAGAGCACGCAGTGCTCTTCAAATAAACGGTGTTGCTTTTGTGAGCTGGTTTGGGCTTATGCCAGTCTTACGCATGGAATGCTCTTATGCCAGGAATGGTCTGGGTTTCCTGTTACTGGAAATGTTATCTGCTGACCAAGACTAAATCAGTTTTCATCTGAGATAATTAGCAGTAACAATAGTTAGATGGGCGTTGCCTATGAGTTAAAATCATTCATCAAACGTGGAAATGCTATTCTTTATTTCCTGTAGTCTAAATATATTTCTGTCTTTTCTTCAGAAGAAGCTGCTGCATTTCTAAGTGTGTTTTTTAAGGAATGCATGGTTTTGAAAGGCAGTTTGTAAAGCATTCCAGGTCACTGAAGATGGTATAATGTATGTAACTGTTGCTGGTCTCTATAAAAGAGCAAATCCTGTTTCCAAGCAATACTATGAGTTTGTTTGGTTTGTTTTTTTTTGCACTGCAAATGTATACGGACAAACTAGTCCACAGTGACTGACAGGGACTAAATTGAGCTTGTATTGAGTTGGCAGTAAAGAATTATCTAGAAGCAGTTGAGTATATTGTCCCTGGAGCCAAACATGATCTTTTTATGTTAGAGGTCTGTTAACTCTATATTTGGAATATTAATGTTTAAAACTTGATTAGCAAGTCAGTCATATACATAAACTGACCTTCCTTTATGCAGGAATCAGCTATACCTTAATTTTTTAAGCTTTTCCTTTTTGTGTGTTTCTGCCATGGAAAATTAAGTTTTGCTAGTTTCCCAGTCTTGGTTGGTTCGTTGTTGGTTTTTTTTGTGTGTTTTTTTTTGTTTGTTTATTTGTTTTTGTTTGATTGATTATTTTTTTTTTTTTATTCATCTCTTAGTGATGTTTCCTTCAACTTCACATTGGGTGATTTGTCAGAAAATAATCTATTAATAAATACACTGTTCTGCAGCATGAACTTTCTACTTAATGTGATTTCCAGATTTTTATAACGAAACACGTGTTGATTACAACAGACATCATATGGCAGGTTCCTTCTCAGTTCTTTTGTCTTTAGTAGCTGATGTTCTGCACGCGGAGACTCCTTCCTATGCTAGATTTGCTGTGGTTTCATGGAGGTGAGGGTGTTGTCCATCAGTGTCAAATTGTAGCATCAGACACCTATTGTAGAAAGAAGAGGTTTGTATTTTCTACAGAAGGGTTAGTGTGCTTGCTCTTTTTGTAATTTGCAGTCATAAATGTAGCACTCGGGTGCCACTGGTCTCTTGATGACAGATTTACTGTGATCTTTGTTACATCTGTCTGGCTATCTCATGGTGCTTGTCTGCTTTCAGCTGTTCAGGAACATTTTATATTGCACTGAAGTGTTCTTCTCCCTCTTTTTTTTCCTTCTCCTGTCCATTATGGTTAATCACAAAGAACTGAATGGCAGCTGAAGATCGGTATTTTATTTCATGGTGTGACAGTCCTATATGTGGTCAGATGTTCCTTCTCTAAAGTGGTTGCCCAGTTGTACCATTCTAGCTATTATTCTGTGGCTATAAACTTCAGGAGGGTGGACAATTTTACTTGTACCATCTGAAGCACCTCTTCTATGGAGACAGGCTGAGATAGCTGGGGCTTGGTTCAGCCTGGAGAATAGAAGGCTCTGGGGAAGCCTTATAGCAGCCTTACAGTACCTATAGGGGACCTACAGGAAAGCTGGAAAGCAACTTTTCATGAGGGGATGTAGTGATAGGACAAGGGGCAATGGCTTTAAACTGGAAGAGGGTAGGTTTAGGTTAGACATTAGGAAGAACTTGTTTAGTATGAGGGTGATGAAACACTGGAACAGGTTGCCCAGGAAGGTTACGGATGCGTAATCCCTGAAGTGTTCAAGGCTAGGTTGGATGGGGCTCTGAGCAACCTGGTCTAGTAGGAGGTGACCCTGCCCATGTAGGGGGCTTGAAACTAGATGATCTGTAAGGTCCCTTCCAGCCCAAACCATGTTCTATGGCATAAGTTGCATCTAGACTTCAGGTTTTTGTGAAGGAACTTTCAAGGCAGGAGGGAAGTTATAAATTGGCTCTTAGAAAGAAGAGGAAGGTGCATTTTGTTTCACTGAGTGCCCGTGTAAATGAAGCAAAAAGATTTCAGTAACAACCTAAATACCACTGCTGCTGCTTTTCTGCAAAGTAAAAATGGTCACTGAAAAACCTGGAGAAACGAAGTATATATGTTTGCAAGTAGTTTGGTGTAACAGAAGTGAATGGGTAAATGGCAGGACTGGTAGCTATGGCCTAACATCTACTGTATTTAAGCTGAGGGTTTATTTTACTTTGAGCTAGGTTTGGTGTGGTTTGCTGTGCTGAATTTGTTCTCCAAGTGCATGGTTTGAGGCTGTCTGAAGGGACTGCTTTGAATCCTTATGTTGCTGTTACGAGTTAGGACTGCATCTGATGGGTTCCTCTAGTAGAGTTTCTAGTTTCATTTCCTCTGGTGGAAGTGGGTGTAGTTTTCCATGTGCAAGAAAAAAAAAAAAAAAAAGTGTTCCTGGATAACTCAGAATATAGCTCTGACATTTGCTGTTACAGTCAAATCACACTGGACCTTGTGAGTGGTAAAGCACATGAAATTCAGTCAGTTCCATGCAGATTTTATTCGTTTTCTGCCTGATCACACAGACCACTCAGGTGATTTCATAAATCATGTTTTTTTTTGCAGTTTGACTGATACTGAACTGAGGTGGAAAGCAGTCAGTGAATTAGCTGGGAATGAGAATATAGTCTGGGGCCCTTGCTATTACTCTTGTGGTTTTTTTATAAGTGACAGCACGGCTGAAGAAATACAGCTACCACTTTTATAATGGTATTTGTGTTCATTTAATCTCTTCTTTCAGAAGGGGTAGGGAATGTTACATGTAGCACTGAACTGAAGGCTTAGTTTCTCTAGTAGCTCATCCTACAATTAAAAAGAGAAAATGTGCAAGATTTATCCCCAAGTATTGACACTAACTAAAGCTTTTTTTGTTTAGACCACCTCTTTATCTCTTATATGTGTTTATATTATGTAAAGTATATCATTCCATAGCTTTTTTAGGGCTTGATCCTACAAAGAGTTCAGCTGTGTTTGAGAATCAAGGGGAGTGAAGTAGATAATGCACCTTTGCAAGTAAGATATAGATGCTTAATACTGAGAGGGACCTTCTTTCTCTGTGCTGTTCAGACTAGTTTTTACTGCATATGTAGCAAGATGTGAGAGGACCACTGAACTTTCAGTGAGAAGCTAACCCAGAAAGAGCTGTAGAGCAGTGGGCAAGACAGGAGAGTGGAGACAGATTTGTCTGCCTGCCAGCTATGAACAGCACAGCCCTTTTATAAAAGTGAAGGTTAACTTTGTCAGCTATATCTTTTAATAAGTATTTTTACAGTAGCAGTGTAAAGATTTTGATGTGCATTGTTATAGCTTAATTTGCCATTAAGGGTACTCCATACTCCATTAATCTATCACAGCGTTCTTTAGAAATTTTACAGTATCTCTGCAAAATATATTTACAAGGGATGCATTCTGTGGAAGGTTCTGTTCACTAGAATCAAAGCTGTTGAAAGCCATTTCCTGACCCTGAGCCCTAGAATGCAAATAATCTCTTCAGGTGCAGGGCTTCTAAACTTCTAATTATGTACATGAAGGTTACAGCTAACTGCAAATTCTGTCCTGCCTCAGAAATGTTGTCCCCAGTTTTCTAATTATTTTTTCTCTTACCTGTCTCTGCTATCTTACCTATTTCTTTGTTGACTTGTTCCTTACCTTGGATTCCCTTTGCATTTTTATCTCAACTAGAGCAAATCCAGCAGCAGAAGGCTTACAAATACTGATTACTCCCAGTGCTTCTGAAGAGGAAAGCTTTTTCTGCTGCCAGAATCAACAGAAGTCATCTAGAGATGTTCTCTCAAACACTGCTTTAGTTGTAGCAAGAGCAGTATGGATCATAAGCTGGTATTAACTGTAATGTTGAATGTTAGAAGTTTGGTTTTCTTTTATTTTCTGGTGGTGATTTGCTGTCAGGCACCTCAGGCACAGAACTGTTATCTCTTTGCTAAGGGGGAGCAGAATGGAGAGAGCTGCAGAAGACTGTGACATTGGTGGTGTCACGGCTAGTTTGTAGCCCTGTGGAGAGCAGTGGCAGTGCACTGGGAAAGTAAGCAAGAGTTGAGAAGGGTGCTGCTGAGAGCCTCACATTCTCTCATTCATCTTCCTGATCACAGTCAGTAATTAACACCACTCTTTATATAAATCATTCTCTTGTCCTGCTGCAAGCACTCTATTAATGCACAATTTAGGCTGAACATTTAAAAGCAGAAAGGTCACACAATGTTTTGTTGAGATTCCACTGTCACAGTGAAATCTGCTGCATGCAGCACTATCTACTTGCAGGCTTCTTTCTTGTGGAAACCAATGGCTCTGCAAAATATTTATTTTTGTAGAAATTTGTATACACACGTGTATGTTAGTGTCTTTTACATTAGAACTTGTTATGTTGTAAATATGTTTTAATTGTGTTATATCTGTATATGGTAATAGGAACTGTGTAAGTGACAGGTGAAACTAGGAGTTTTGAAACCATTTTTCGTAGTTGGCTTTGCAGCAGGTATTTATTGCTGGTTTTTTGCATGTATTGTTACAATGTGGGAAGCTCAGGAAAGTACATATTGATAAAGCTATAATCAGTGATAATTCTGCCCTGCTTGTAGATCTGTTACCAGTATAGCCAGCACACTGTTCTTTCCTTTTTGCCTCCTATTTTCCAGGAGGCAGTGAAGAATTAATATATTGAGCAGTAAACAGTGATTAAATGGGTGCATATTGTCTTTTAATACCAGCAACACAGGGAGCTCTGCTGTTGGTGGAGGTACAGAAGAGGTGTGGTTGTGGCCTTCTGTGCTTTTAAGCTTGGAGCATAGTACACTGATGTTGATATTCTGAGGCCTGGTGTTCTGGGAATCGGGCTGAGGTGTGAAAGAAAAGTTGTTTCTATTTCAGAAAGAGTAATTTCCATGGATAATTGGTATAGCATGGGTGTACCTATGTCAGGGAAGAGAGGCGCTGATGGAAGTGCATTCTGTCATTGTCATACTGTTAATTCCTTAGTTTGCATTAGGAAACTGGCTTTAGCACTTGGTTATAGAGAAATGAAGTATTTCAACAGTTCCTTAAATTAACTTCACTGAAAATACTTACTACAGTGCAGCAAACAAATTAAAAATGTAGTAAAAATGATACTGAAAGGTATATGTTCAGCATGATTTTTTATAAACTTAATGGCAAGAAGAACATTAATAGCAAAACCCCATCATTAATGGCACTAGCAAGTAACTGTCTGGTTAGGAATGGATTTTTCTTAACTTTCAGATGTTAAAGTGCATTTCAGCAAAGGTCTCGTACCTGCAGGTGTAAACCTGAGTGTGAAAATAAATTCATTTGCAGACAAACAAGACTTGAGGAAATAATCTTTTTATCTAGTAGTTCATATTAAAGTGTAGAAATATAGAAATAGCAAGCATATTACCAAATTTTTCACCCTGTCTGTAGGCAAACTAAACCATAAATTTAGCCTGATTTTGCATCTTAATGGTTACTCAGGGCTGACCACAAGGTACAGGATCAGCCTGCTCATTATGTTGAAGAGGAAATACTCCCTGCCTTGATGAGTGACTGCTTACTGTTGAATCTTCCCCCTTCTTTTTTTGTAGGCTAGAAGCCTTAAATTTTGAAGCATAATTAATTTTTACATAGTAGTATAAAGTCTGCTACAAAATCTGCAAAGATCATTGCTGTAACACTTAAGTGTTCTGCCACAAAATGTGTTAGGTTTGGGTTTTTTTTTTTCCATATGTACAGACTTGTGATTTGGGAGCCATCGTCTTGTTCTTCATTAGTCCGCTGGGTGTGACTTCTGGCCAGGGGTCGAGACCTTGGTGTGGAAAGTAAGACTAGGAAGTCATAAGACCAGGTTTGAATATATATTTTTTTTTAAGGTGGGGAATGTTGTTTCTCAGCAGCATTATACGGTAACAGGAAGACCTTTGGCTGAAAGATAGGGCACCTGTTGCCTTATGGAGGGCACTCCTTTCAGCCGTCTTTGGCACCTGTACCCCACTGAAACTGGCATAGTATCTTCTGAGTGGGCACTGTGTCAGACTAGCAGATGGGCTGGAGCAGAATCTTGCCAGAAAACAGTTTGTGCATCAAGTTTTAAATATTAGAGGCCTGGACTCCCATCTGAGTGTGCTGTAAGAGCAGACCATGCATAGCTTTTCTGCCTGGGGTTAAAGGATGTGTCATACCTATTCTAGCTTAGAGTAATTAACTTTGAAAGTCAAACAGTGGCTTCCATTGCTGTGGAATACAAAACTTTGGCTCTAGTGAATCAAGATTAAGGTTTCATGTAAAGATGAGAGATGAGTAAGAAATGTAGTGAAATTTTCTACCAATATGAAATGTTCATAACTAGGAGGCATTTACAGTTATCTGTACAACAGTTTAGCAGTTGAACACAATTTTCAACCAAAACCAGTTTAGCGGTCTTGTGGAAAATGGTTTCATAAGCACAGTACAGAGGGCTATGTATATGTAATTTGTATAATAAAACTCTGCATTCATAAAGCTACCTAGAAGACTAATAATCTAGAAAAAAAATGTATTCGTAAACAATACTCAGAAAAGGAGTCTGTCTAGGAAATGATGATGCTTCTTTAGCATAACGGTATGGACTGTAAACACCCTTCAAGCACTGAATGTTTCAGTTCTGGGGAAATACTGAATATTGCAAAGGAGGGGGGAAGCAACATGCTTTGTGCTCCTTTATATATTTGCCTTAATACCCTCCATATGTAGGAAATACTTGAAGTTGTGTGTTAAATAGCAGCTGCTACTTTTTATTTATTTGTTTATATTTTGGTATTAGTAACAATATTCCTGCAACTTGGATTACTTTTTGTTGTTACATGCTCTGAGCAACACTCGCCCCCATTTGTTAGCCATTGAGTTTAACAGCTCTTAGCTTGACTTAAATGGGGTCAGAATTTTTCCAGCTTTTTTCATGTGTAGCCTGTAACTTGCAAAGTGTTGTACTTCTGAGTTTTTATTTCTGCAAAAAAAAGAAGCTGAAAATATCACTCCTGAGGATTACTTAACCAATGAAACAAAGCAAAAATAAAATCCTAGCAACCCAAGAACTTCTGAAAATTATTTTATTTGTTTCTCAAACAAATATATTCTCAAAATATCCAGCAGTGGCAAAGACACCAGCTGAGGACAGGAGCAGGGATGTTATTTCAAACTGCCAAATCATTGCTGTTTTCTTTTCCACTGTGTAAACTTTGTCAACAAAACTGGTTCTGTGAGAGCCATTGAAAATATTTCACCATATTCCAAATGTGACTGCCACAAATTAACTGCTAAAACTACAACAAGCACGTTTGAACTGGCAAATAGAATTGGCACGTTTCTTTGTCAGACTGCATGCAATTGTGCTGGGTGGTTGTAGGAAATGGCAGTTCATCCAGAAACACTCTTTTGTTACCATGTCATATTAACATTTAGAAAGCTACATTAATTAAGGCTGTGGCACTCAGCAACAAAACGGATGAATTTCACGATTAAAGTGGATGATAAGACTGTAACTGCTGTGCCTGGGTGAAACTAGGGAATTCTGGACGTGGATTAATTTGAGGTAAGTTATTTGCTGTGCTGTGTAGGCACAGCCATTGGAAATTATGGCAGAGAATGTGATTCTTACTGCACTGCTTTATTTCAGAGTGTATTTTAAATTCCTGTTTTTCACTGGCATGGTAGATGTGATTGTGGATGAAGTGAAGGATGCGAAAATAGAGCTATGCCCTTTGCCCTTTACAAATGTTTTGTGAGACTTATCTTGGCACAAGAGGGAAACAGCCACAGCCCCCTACACAGCTTAATCTTGTGCAGTGTGCCCAGTTAACAATTATGCAGACAATGGTTTTGATTGTGTGCATACATCAGTACCCCCCCAATATAAGGAGATTGTACATTTCTAGTTGATAAAAGCAACATAAACTGTAAATTGGGAACTCTCACACTTGTTATGCTATTTTAAGACATCCTTTGCAAACATAATTTTGCCATATAGTGCTCCTGGTATGCTATGTGTGTACTTATATGCCATCAGAGACCTCCTGCCTATCAGCATTGCTCTCCTGCAGGGTTTCTGCTTACTGTCCTGCAGTCTAGCATTTAACTGATTGTAATATTATAAATAGCCATGTGCTACCACACAGAACAAGGCTAGCACATGGCTAATTACGAGTATACAGTAATTAACTATGAGCTAAACTCGCAGGAGAGTATGTGGTGGTGGTCTATGAGGTATGTAATCAGACTGTTTGTTAAACCTTGGGAGCCTTTCCAGTCTGTTAAGTAACTATACATAGTAATGAGACAATTTTTTAAAAACCATTTACGTATATTTATGGACAAAAAATAGTCTTATTTCTAAGCTGCAGTTAAAATATTGCTGGCTGATGTATGAATGGTTAATTAAAAAGATGTAACGAAAGGTACATATGGAACTTTGGCTTATCGATATGTATGCAATTATTATCTAAGCATTATCTGTAAGAAGTTGAGAGCATTACTCACTGTAACTGTTATGCCTTGTTTCATGTATGTACAGTAAAACCAATAATACCATTTCTCCTTTTGTAGATTTGCATGTCATGTTACTGATTTTGTAGAGCATCTGTTCCTGTATCTTGTTGAGCTTTGTCTGACTCTTTTCCCTTTTCACATTGTAATGATTCCCAGTTAGTTTTGGTTTTATTTTCTTCAGGATGTTTTTTCAGTGGGACTCCAAAAAGCATCCTCACCGGCACTGTGTAAGAACCATGGGGGTTAGGCCCTTTTGCTGGGCTACCTTGTGTTAATTGCTCTTCTTCATTACCCTGACAGCTGTTACTGTCTGTTCCAGATTACCATGAATGAGGCCTCTCTGTATAAAATGTCAAGATGTCCACAGGGAAGTTAGATCAGACTCTTTCAAATAAATTTAAATTTGATACTTCTCTATACCCGTCAAACCTCTGTTAAGTAAGTTGGTATTAAAATACATTTTTTTAGACCCGGGTTCTTCGCTGTGTCAGGGAGCTCATCTAATTCTGTTTGGGTATTTTAATATTGTTGAATACAATGAAAACAAATGGGATGTGTTCCTTTAAACTGATGTCTTCAGCTATTAAGAGAGTTTACATGTGGCAGAGAAAGATGAAGACTTAAACATGTGTCTTAATTCCCGGTTCAGTATAATAATAAGGAAAGAACAAAGTTTACAAAAATCTCCTTCTTAGTATGATAGTTTTAAATTGTATTCTGAATGTGAATGCTACTTCTCTGAGTTTACGCATATTCATACCTTCCAGAGCTACTGTTTTAGGATATGTTCATTTTATCTTAATGTGTTATTAGCGCAGAAGCATTCACATAAGGAAGTGTCAAGCAGAAAGCAGTGGGGACCCTGCAGGTGTTTGGGGTGTGTATGCTACTAGATTCATCCCAGATGCTGAATAGAATTGAAGGAAGATGGCAGCTGAAGGAGCCTGTTCATTGTAAAAAATATCTTTGTCCCAACCATCAAAAAATATAAGCGTGGATGGTTTGATTAGATCAAAGTTTACTTGATTTTTATTATGCGGATAAAAGTAGTCTTTTTTTGTGTGTGCTGATAGTTGAAGTGTTTCACACCTGGACTGTTGTTGGTATTTGATCATTGTAAGAAGTTTGAAAGGGACACTTATTTCCTAGGAACTGTATTCTTTTTAGTTTTTTTTAGTGTTATTTCTAAAAGATGATTTAGTCTCATTAAATTTTAATCCCAGTGTAGCTCCATGTAGCTTCAGTAGTATTAGAGAGAACTGATAGTTCTCTCAGGGTCAGAAGAAAATAGGATTGCATTGTCTGTGCAGAGAGGTTCTGTCTCCTGGGCTGTAATTGGCACATGTGGTCAATTATTGTTTTGAAATCTCTACTTGCACTAAGAGGCACAATTCCTCATCTCTCCTTCAGGCAGGTGGTGGCTGTGCTATCCCTAACTTAGGCCAGTGTCTAAATAATGTCAGAATAGAAATCAAGGTTCTATGGCCAAATTAATTTGTAATGGAGGAAAGCAGACAATCCTGTCTAGAGGTGTAATGTAGGTCATAACTTTTAAGTGGTGTCTTTGTCACGACAGTGGATTGACAGCAACCAAATACAGAGGTTATTCAGTTGACTGGAATAATTTAAACATAGCCTGTTATAAAGGAATACCTCACTGTGGTGCAAACATGCAATGGGGACATCCTGCTTACTCCTTAATTAGCATTGAGGGAGAGAGCTCTGAAAATGTGGGTTAAAATTGCTTTTATACTTCTTGATTAAAACTTGTGTGTGTGTGTTGATTTTGTTTTGTTTTTCTTTGAACTTTGAAAAACTTTGAACTTTAAAAGCAGAAGTTCAGACAAAATTTTGGGTATCTTTATTTTTTGGTCACTCTATGCTTTGTTTGCTATTTATTTTGTTGTTGATCCCTGTCTCTTTCTCATTTTGCAGCTTCCCCTCAAACTCATGCTCCTGTAGAAGATGATGCAGTGCATGTAATTAAAGTGGTAATGTGTACATCGCCTTTCTAAATTGTGAACTTTTATGCAGCTCTCTCTCTTAATTATCTATCCTTATTTTCAGCATTGGATCTGTGTTGTGTGCTTGTGGCTTTTTTTTTTCCCTTTTTTTTTTATATATATACCTTGATATAGTTTTCCTGCTTTGGGGTATGTTTGGCATTTCCATGACACACAGTATTTCCTTGACTTAATTCTTTCCTCTGCTTGATTACTGCCCTCAACACTTTAGTAAGGAAAATCAGACTATGGAGTTAAACACACCTGTTCTAGAATATTTCTGAAAATAGTATCTTAAATAGTTCCTGAAAGAATCTGTGTTATATATGAAAAGGCATTACCAAACAACTTTTCTTTTTAGCCACTTATTAAAATTACATTTCAGATGGCATAGGAGGTGGCAGGTGGGAACAAATGGGGATTTCACTTTTTTTAAAATTTCTCATACACTTTTCTTTAGAAACTGTTGTCTTTCTCATGCATTTTAGGATACTGAGTTTATTTATTTCTCAACAGGAATATCTTGAAAATGGCCCCTTATTTACTGAACTGAAATTTTACCAGAGGGCTGCAAAACAAGAGCATAGTAAGTAATATATCTGTTGCAGTTCTGGTAGATTTAAGGAGAAGTTGGGGCTTAACTACTTCTGATAAGAACTGTTGCTTTAGAGCTTGATAGCCAACTCTTTTTGTATACGCTGAATTATTCCTATTTGGTGCTATAATAATTTCAGGTTGCTACTTGGGTGTCATCCTTTTCCTTTCTGATCAGAAGGGAGAACGGAAGTGTGCCAAATTTAATATGTGCACAATTCAGAGTGCACAATAATGAATGAACTCCAGAGGGAGGCCAGCCTTAGAGCAGAGGTACTACACGGGCTAATTGGTGACTGTGTTTCTACTAGTAACTATTTCCATTTGCAGAGCTAAGAGTGTCTGTAATCATCACAGGATTTAGTAGTAATCAAGGCACTTGATTCTGCAGACATTTAAGCATGTATGTGATTTTTTTTTTTCATGGGAACTGACCTGAAGACTTTAGATGCTTAGGTTGCTGGTAGACATAAGTGCTTTTGATAGTTTGAAGCGCTCTGTATTGAATAAAGTAGACCTTCTAAGGGAGTTATTTTTTCAGCTGTTGGTATTTGCCTACCTGCCTTCTAAGGGAATAAATTATCGCATTGCTAAAACATAAAACCTACTTCTTGTTTTGGAGAATGTAGAGGGCTTCACAGTAAAGTTGCAGTTTTAATTTTTTGCTACGCAACTGTCAAATAAGTATTATTTGTTTCATTGTTTTATTCAGATTCTTGATAGCTAAACCAAAAACCAACAAAAAAAGCCAACACCAAACCTGACATTCTCTAGCTACCTTTAACATAATGTTATCTCTTTATTACTGTTACAGTAAGAAAATGGATGAATCTCAAAAAAATAAGATGCTTAGGAATTCCAGTGTTTTGGGGATCAGGCTTGGCTGAGTACAAGGGGAAAAGGTAATGAAATTAATTGTAATTAAGCCTCAAATTGACTGAAAATCCATTTTTAACAAAAGCAAAACAAACTTGCAGTCTTAAATGATTCCTCCCTTTTGTATCTCTCCCGGTAGCTATAGATTCATGGTCATGGAGAGGCTGGGGGAAGACCTTCAAAGAATCTTTGAAGATTGTGGAAGCAGATTTAGGAAGGATACTGTTCTGCAGCTTGGGGCACGAATGGTATGTAAACAAACAGAGGAAATTGTTATCCCTTGAACTTGCTGAATTCAACTAGAAAATTATCTTTTGAATATAGTTCCTTTAGATAGCTGTTAATGTGTAAATGCTATGTATTTTCTTATTTTTCATCTGTTTTCAAAAATAAAGTTAGTATTAAGTTGAATATCAAGAACTCATGCAAACCAGAAGTTGGTGGGCTCAAGCCAGAATTTTTTCTAATAGTTTAAATATAGACCATCCACTTCAAAATGTGTGCCTAGACTGAGACATGTAACCCTGTTCTCATATACTTAAACTTATACTTTTTTTCCAGTGTCTGAAGAGTATTGTATTAGACATCCATATTTGTCAAAGTTCACAATTGCATGTCTGAATGCAACATTTTCGTGTGTTTGCTGAAAATGCTAATTGTACAGGCCAGGATTGGGCTAGTCTACAAATACCAGTTTTGCTCTCAAATGTGTGTAGACTGGCACACACTAAAGGTAGATTTTATACGTGCTCCCATGTAATACTGTTTGTGTTGTGAAGGACTGCTGTCACTAAATGAATGTTACAGTAAATGGAGTAGAGGCAATGGTTGTATGTTGCAAAACCTCTGAATATAAAGGCAACATTTGTGCGGAAAGAATGTCTTAGCATTGAAACATGCTTTGTAGAGGCTGTGAAATGTCCATCCTTGGGGACTTTTAAAGCTTGACTATTCAATTGCTTATACAACCTGATCTAACTTACATTCATGTAAGTCAGGATTAGGTTGTCTGATTGTCCGGTGTCTGAGTTGCCATGTGCAAATTTTTTTTTAATGGCAATTAGAGCTGTTGTACCTCAGGTGCTGAAGAAGGATGATGATGGGAGGGGAGTGACATGAAATGCTGGTCAGGTAATAATTGGCAGGATCAAATATATTGTAAACTTTCAGGGCTGATTGAATATGGTTTTTTTAAGAGCTTGGTCTTCTCAACTGTTCCTCCAGCATTTATAAAGAACTAGTTTTGTGCTTTGTGAGCTGTAGTTAGACAGGGCTACTCATGGCAAAGTTTCTGATCTGCTGTCAGCTGTGTGCCTGGTGAGAACAGACCCTGTAGGCAGAGTGAGCAGTCCTTGGGCTCTAACTCAAAACAAATTTGTCAGCTCAGTCTGTGTAGCCCTTGATTTCACTGTGTAAGTGAGAAATATTTGGTTTTAGGGTTAGGGGCAGAGTAGAGATGATGATGTTTTCCTTTCCCAGCTGGATACTTTGGAATATATACATGAAAATGAGTATGTTCATGGTGACATTAAAGCAGCAAATCTACTTCTGGGCTACAACAATCCACATGAGGTAAGCATATTTACTTACCTACACTTCTTAATAGAGTTTTAAGTTATGTATATCCTGCATTAACAATTTGTGTTTTAAAAGAAGTTTATGCATGAATGTTCACGTACTCTGACAACAAATCCAAGAGTGGCTCTGTGGACTTTAAGATGTGAGAAAGAAGCAGGACAAAATTCTGCTTTGTTTCCTTTGTGCTCTGCTGGTTGGTAATCTAACCAAGAGAGTAAGCTAGAGGACCTAGTGGCTGTTCTAGGTTATGCCAGTTTAGTAGAGTGCAAGGATACGGCCCAGTGCATTTTCATTCTTGTGGAGTTCTAGTGTTCTAATATTGCCATGAATTGTGTTTCCATGCTGGTAACTAACTCTTATGTCCAACTTGTGGATCTAATGGGTGAGTAAGATTAAGACTGTTGCTCTCTAATACTCTAGAGCCTAAAACTAGTCTTGAAGTGTTTTGGTGCAATGGTTTGAAACAAATTTTCTGATCCTGTCATACTCTACATGCTCTTATGATGACTTTTCTTTTTGGTTAATAAATTTTCAGTGTGCTTTTCTCTTGGAAAAAAATAATTCAGGAAAAAAAAGTCTATCTAATTTCACTTGAATATGATTAGCTGTAAGCAATAGTTCTCCCTTACTTTAAATTTTTCTACTGCAGTGATTAAGAAACAGATCTTGCAAAATTGCTCACTGCCATTGGAGGTTGAACCATTGAACTGCTTTTTTACAAGTTTCAGGTTAAATGGTTAATTCAAATTCAATTTTTCAACTTCCTAAAATGTATGTTTTGAAAACTATCGTGACTGTGTAAACCAGCCATGTTTTTAGATGGTGGTAGCAGCCAGTACATAATCTCAGTTTATGGTGCTTACTAGCCTGCTGAATCCAAAGTAGGAGGCTATTTAGAGGAAAACGATCTGCTACCCAATCACATTAACATAACTCCAATGACTCTTTTTGTCTGGCTGTTGTGTATGACAACAAGATATGCTGCTGTTTTGCACATTGGAATAATTTTGGAAATGTCCGTTTACTGTAATCATAACATTTTAAGACATGTAGCTGACTTTGGTCAACTGCTTTTGAATCAGCCAGGTTGTGAGGTAGTATTCTGATTTGTTTCTTGTGTTGTCTGCATGAAGATTCTGCTACTAGTATTTTGTTTTCATGAGTAGTAAATTCATTGACAGATTAGAAATAAGGTAGTTGTGAGTTAGTGGACAGAGGTTTTAGGTGGAAATAGAACTTGTTATATTTATTAAATAAAAGAAAACAATAGATTTACCAATTTATGTAGCTCCTAGCTCAACATGCACAAAGTGTATCGTACTGCTGAGGTTTTGTGTAGAATTTTTCCTCAGTAAAATTTCTTGTTACTGAAATCATTCCATAAAACTCTTTCAAAAGTTCACATTCTAATTCAGAAGAGCTAACAGGGGAGAATTTCTAATATTTGCTTGCATTTGTAAGGTATGAATTAAATTTTAATTTCAGTATGCTTAAGAAAACTTAGAGCTGTTCAGAGGTTATTCAGATAAGCTTTCCAGTTACAGGCATCAGAAATTCTACAAGTGGCCACAGGTCTGCTGGTTTCACCGAAGTCTGCCAGTCTAGAGCCATGTAGACAGTGATGGTGATTTCTAAACGTATTTTAAGGTAATGTGTATGCTGCTGAGCTTACACAGCAGGCAGATGACATCATGGGACTGTTTCTGGTGAAATAAAAAAATATTTTTTAGACACAGCTTGCACTGTATCTAGAAACATGTATGCTCTGTGGCTTGTGGGGTGTGAGAAGAAGCAATAATCTCTCCAACACCAGAGCTAGAAGTTTCAAATTGGTGGATCTACATATGCCACTTAATTGAATATTATTACTTGAATATTATTCCCCTGGAATTGTTGACTCAGATGTGCTGTCTGTAAACGTTCTTTACCTGAGTTAGGAGCCATACTAGACAATATCCTCACGCAGATGCAGGTAATCAGTACTGTGCATGTGTACTTGCACAGATTATTTTGCATTTGTCATGTCTTGGCTATTTGCATGTGCCATTAATTTGCATAGAATTTTGCCATGAAAGTTGATCCTTCCTGTTCCAAACGTGTCCAGTTCCCATGTAAGACTTCATGATGTTTTGACAGCCTTTTCTATGAATCAAGCTGTCTTTATAACATGCTGGTGAGCTGAATGTATTATGGATTTACCAGAACAGTATTTTGGGAAGGTCTGTGGAGCATTACCACTGACTAAATATGACAACAATATGGAATATTGTGTCCTCTATCCTCCAAACTGTTACGGGAGATGCTGTATTTTAGTTTTGCATTCTTGTACTAACTTAGACACTTCAGCTAGAAACTCAGACACTGTAATTGCTTCCAAATGCCTGTGAAATGTTTTTTCCCCACCTTCTATCTCTGTTAAAATAGGGTAGAGCTGGATGGCCTTGCTCTTGTTTTTTGAAAACAGTGGAACTGGGAGGTGAAGTGATCAAACTAATCTTGTAAGTAGGGAGTGAGAGCATCTAGCCAGTGTCAAACTCTTTCAGGAATACAAGCTGGGAGACCTGTAGCTTCAGTGGGAGTTAGCATAATAAAGTTGTCTGACCTAACCATTTCTGTTGTGAGTTTTTGTTAATAATTTTATGCTAGTATGTTCTTTGCATTTGGTGGTTTAGGATTTTAAGAGGAAATAAGTATGAACTGTTTTGTTTTATTTTTAAAATAAACCCATTTCTAATATTTTAAGAACAATATATGTATATTCAAAATGTATTTCCATATTCTGTTTTAGTGAAGAGATAGAAATTTCTGTTCAAAGAAGCATATGTACCTTTTTACTCAACTTTGCATTTTTCATTTAGTGGCTGTTCATGTGTACTATCATGGATGAATTTGCCACTGACTTCCTGCAGTTCCAAAAAAAGATCATTTTTTCTATGTTAGACTTTTTTTTTGCTGCACTCTCTTCTGTAAATTAACCTGGTAAATTTACACCACAGCCAGTAAATATTATAGTCCCCTTTTTGAAAGAACATAGGAAATCCATACTGCTATCCCCTACCTTCTGTGGCAAGGCAGAGAAACAAATAAAGGTCCTGTCACTCTGTGACCTCCAAATGATGTTTAGAAATGGTTAGAAGATCAGAATCAACTGACCTCAAAGAGCAGCTTGCTGCAGATCTATTCAATAGAAGGGAGCGAGGCCGTTCAGTGAGTTACAGGTCAAGAGATCAATTCTCTAGTCAATATGTTTCTGAACATGGACCCAGCACAATGACTGACAGAACAGGAGTGATGGACTGAGGGAAGTACACAGCCCATGAATCTCAGAGAGGCCTGAAAGAAAGCGTGAAGTGATCAGACCTATAAATTACAGAACAAGTGAAGCACTGTCTCAGTATTGCAGCAAGTTGAAGGTAATTTGGTACATAGTAGTAACTGTATGATAAAGCAGAATAAGCAATATCGATAGAGACTCTAAAAGATAATTTAAAATCCATGCAACTTATTTAAATTGTGATACTATTAGAAGGGACAAGCAGTCACCAGACAAGAGCTTAAAATCAGAGTTTTTAATAAATAAGGTTTGGAAGAATGCCTCTTCAATTACCTTATAGTATTTTTTTCCCCTATGGAATATATGGGCAGGCATGCAAGCTTTACCAGAGGTTGCCTGTTTGAATTTTAAGCTGTAAATTTTAATTGTATTTGCACCTCAGTTCTGATTTGGATTTTAAGCATTTCTTAGATATGATAGTTACAGAATAAAACTCACAGGCTTGATTATCCTAGATAGCTGTAACCAAAAAGGAAAAAAGAGGAATACAAACATTTTTCAAAATGTTAGCTTTTAAGACCAGTTTTCAGTGGAACAGAATAGAAGATACAGAGCTCACACATTGATCATATGGGAGAACACACATGAAAACAATTCCAACTTAAAGCCATTTTTCTTTGTGAGGTGTATCATTTGGATTCCTGCTCTTTGGTCCAGTATGACAGATTTGCTAAATAGCACGTGAATTGAGAAAAATTAAAACCTTTTTGGTTCTCCTTCGTGTGCTTTTAGGAACAATACAATATGCAGAGATACCCTATAGAAACAGGTGAATTTTAATTCATGGATGCTGACTACACCCCTGATCTAAGATGTGGCTTCACAATCAGATGGCCCCAATTTTCTTTTGTCAGTCTTGCTGCTACTTTTGTGTGGAATTGTTAACAGTGATTTAATTTCTTATAGTAGTAATGGCCCCAAATATCTTGAGTTCAATTGATTCCAGCATATGGGCGTGCCATTGACAAGTCACAGAAGATTTATTCTCCTCTCTCCTCTCCTTAACCTTCTTTCCTTTTTCCTCAGTTTTTTTTTTGGTGAAAGATGCTGTTTCTGTCCCAGCCACTATACCTCAGACTTCCTGTCCCAAGACGCACTTAATCTTTAGCCTTGTTGTAGTGTACTGTCCAACTGAAGTTGACAGCACTCTGGCTATCAGCAACCAATATGCCTCTTATTAGTAGGTATCTACTTAATAATTTACAGCACATAAGCCTAGTAATGGAAGCACTGGAAAGAAAATGTACTAAGAAAATCGGTGTATTCTTATCCTTTCAGCAATAAATTTCCTTCTGTGTTTACTTGAAGAGAGTACTGTGAGACTCCCAAGTACCAGGCTTACGACTTCCCACACCAGTGCAGTTATATGTCATAATGTATACCATTTGTAAGAATTTTATATGTTTAGCAAGTATTTAGCACTTCAGATATAAAGCAGCGTGAGGGAGTCATGCACAGAAAGGACAAGAGGACTGCTGAATCTATGGCTGGCTGCTTGAGTACATTAATTATCTGTGCCTGGGTGGCTATTTGCTTGAATAAGAGGGGCACATTCATGTTTGCATGGAATTAAATACAAAAACTTTAGAAATCTGGCTTCTAATCTATAACAAAATCTATTAATAACAGACCACGCTTAGCACTGCTGAGTCTAGTGCAGACGGGGATGCGTGAAAAAGAGAAACTTGAACAAAAGCAAGAGTTACAATAAGTGGGGGAAGGAGCATACAAAGTGACAGAACTAAACCCAGCTGTTCTAGGCTTATGTCACTGTTACACCTTAGTCATCTATGTTACCATTTGTCATTTCAAGTGTCTTGTTTATCTTACATTGCATGTGTTTTGTTCTCATTTTGTTCTGGTTTGTTTTGTTGCTCCTAAAAAAAGCATGCAGGTGAAAAATATTTATGATAATGAAACATACTGACAGTTTTTCTCAATATTATTTAATACTAATCTTTCCCCCCCCGCCCCAGACCCTTAAAAAAACTCCAGCAACCTACCAATTTGTTAACTTCCCCTCCCCACCCTGGTCTGAGCAAATTTGGAAGGACACGTTGTGTTACATTATCAAAAAATGACAACTAGCTATAAAGAACTATATATCTTTTTAATGATGAAAGGGTTATAATGAGAATTGATGAAATGAAATTAATGGTAATTTAAAATAATGCAGTCATTCTGATAATGGTAGTGGCAAGGTTGTAACAGTGCAGTGCTGGTTTTGTACAAGCTGAAGGGGATTAATTTTTGTTGGAGGCCAAGAGGCTTTGCCGTGAGAGGCTACCATTGGTTGCATGTTTGTGGAAAACATCTTGTGTGAAACTTCTGGAAGTGATAAATAGCTCAGTTAGAAGTAAGCCGAACATTTATGCTATGACCAGCTTCTGGAAGCAAATTGTGGTGCAATTATAGATGTTGTTGCAATTGCATGCAAGCAGCTTTAAGTAGTGATTGCTGCTTGGTTTCCAGGTCTTGCCACCATCAGTTAAGGCAGGGTAACCTAGAACTGCTTCTCACTTCTAGAGTTTAAAACTTCTCTGCTGGTACTACTAGTCAAGGTATTATAAGCAGATCTGTTGCTTAAAAATGGATTAAAAGCATACAGTTCCTGTGTTTTATTTGTAGGATAACTGGTAACTTTTCTTACATAGTTGAAGTTTGACTAGCAAATACTTGTGTCTACTGTCTAGATACCCTGTTGTTAAGATAGTTTGAAAGACCACCTGGCAGCTAAAATCTCATGTTAGTATAAGGCATAGCTTGAATTTTTAGAAGTTGAATTATATCTGTATTTCCTTTTCTTTATGTATCTGGTCAGCTGTACATATCAGAAATCTGTAGTCAAGCGAAATCCAAAATGTACCACTTAGCCTGAGAAGAATACACCTTCTAGCCTACTCTCTCCTTCCCAGCCCACAAAAGATTCAGAAGACTCTCAAAACTTGGTATTAGGGTATTTTAAATTTAGTGTTCTCACATTGACTGAGGGCTCAATTAGGACAGGTACTAGAGTATCAGGAATACTCTGGAGAACAGATGCAGGAGGAAATCAAATCGGTCAACCCAACAAAGTTTATGCCTTGTCCCAGATTTTCTAAATGTGTTTGTGGTCTTTAATCTTGTATCACAGTTTGTATAGTCTGTCAGGTGAAAAACATCATCGGTAATCTTAAAAGCCATCCCCCTGCAGGAAGTGAGTGCTGCATCCCAGCTTACACGCTCCAAATAAGCACAGATCCTGCAGCAGAAACAGTAAAACCAAGAGACCAGTCATCCCAGGATTTGAAGCTGCCTGGAGCACAAACAGGAATCAGTAGTTCAACAGAATGTGCTACAAAATAATGTGTTGTTTTCTTGAGGGTTTTTCTTGTTTGTTTTTCTACCAGGAGTGACATAATTAAATTACAAGTGAGTGCCAGAAAAGTTTATTTTAGACTTGTATAGGATAAACTATTTTTTTTTTTTTTTTGCTAAAGAGGCAACAAAACTAAGGTTCAAATAAGAAAAAGTTTTTCTTTATAATATAATATGATTTAGTAAAAATGATCTCTATGTGCCTTCAGATGGCTTAGCTTTTGCCCCAGAGATCAGTTCCATTGGCAATATAATAGCAGTCTGTTACATTTTTATTATTTTTTAAGTGAAAGTGCCGTGCTTGGATATTTATAAAAAAAGCAATTACCTAATGTGAGAACTGGTCAATAGAAGGGGCAAAGGCCAGGTGGGAGTGTGGAAATGACAGAGTGAGAAAATAACCTGTGAGATATTGGGGGGTGGACAGATTGTGATTGAATTCCAGCTGCTTTCAACAAGTTACTGCTTGTCAGCTGCGCTGCAGTAAATGACCATGTGCATGTATTATGTCCACCTCTGTTGGAGGGTAGAACATGTTAATCTGAACTTCATAGAATGGACTAGTGCCCTTAATCAAAATTATTTGAGTGGCAGAATTGACATGGATGCAGTACTGCGTGCACTAGGCTTATAGAGAAATAGAGGCATAGTAGCCAGATGGTACATTTGGGTTTGTCTTGACAGGCAGCAGAAGAGCAGAAAGTAGAATTCAGCTCTCCTGAGCTGTTTACTTTTCAGCTTCAAATACTGTAGAAGTTAGCAAGACTTTAGTTTAAAGTCAATATTTTCACAGGTAGGTCCCAAGAATATGCAAATACATCTCCTAGATACGTCATTCACATCTGTGGGGTTTTTACCCAGTGGTTATTTAGGTAGCTATAGTGCAGCATCTTGAAAAAAAAAACAAGACACCTGTGCCAGGATGGAAAGGTATATGTGGCAGAATGCGTAAGCTTGCTGCAGTACACACAGTGGGACCCCAGATTTTTTTTCTTGCACTGATTTAGCTCCAAGGATTTGCTTCAGAGTAACTTAAGAGTGAAGTCTGGCTCTGTGCCTTTTTTAGGAGTGATTTACTAAGATTGCTTTCTGGGTTTGGGGTGGGTGGTTGGTTTGTTTTGCTTTGATTTCTCTTACACTTTATGTTTACATAGTTCTTGCCAGTACGATGTTACTGACAGTGATGTTCATAAAGATGAGACTACAGTTATGGTAATGCCCAGCAGCCCTGTGGTCATGGTCCCTGTCAGTGCTGGAGGCCTGTGTCCAGCCCTGGGGGGGGAGGGGGGAACCTGCTGCCCCTTGCTTTCTCTGGCTTTGAACTTGCACTGCTGTTACGAAATTGCATGGTCTCAGCTGGTGGAATATTTGAACAGAGAGGCGTCTGTTTGTGCTTGTTGAAGTAAGTAAGGAGGGGAAGAGGTCCCATAAGCAATGTGAGGGTACATAAAAGGCATATTGAAGTTTATGATATCTAGATGCCCACCTGGAGAGGAGAGAGCTTAGGAATGAAATTCTGCTTGACTCTGAAATAAGATAAGAGTATAGTAGTGAAAGGATTTAAATGGGGAGGGCAGCTGTTATAGCCCCCAGTTGTACATATTTTATCCTGAGGCACCATTTGGTTTAATAAAATTTAGATCTAAGGCTGTCCTTAACCTATCAGTTTCTTAAGACTTAATTATAAAGGTTATACTTTCAAAGGACAAAAGCATTATTCACTTGTCTGTTCATGTCTTCCAGGTTTATCTTGCAGATTATGGACTTTCCTACAGATATTGTCCCAATGGGAACCACAAACAGTATCAGGAAAATCCTAGGAAGGGCCATAATGGGACAATAGAGTTTACCAGCGTAGATGCCCACAAGGGAGTAGGTAGGTTTCCTTTTTTTATTTCCAAGGAGTGATTTCAGAATGAGTAATCAGGCTGTGTGAGCTGATGTATACAATAAAGTAGTCTCAGGGATTGCTCAGGGTTGATCAGACCCTTGTGTGGTGACCTCCTCTTGTACCTGGGAATGCTTCTTCAGGGCTGGAGGGGAAGGGAGGCAGCATGGTTAAAGCTGAAAGGCTGCTGCATGTGTGGTACTGGAAGATGAACCAAGACACCCTAAGAAGAGCTTGCCATTAAACTTCGTTGGTTCATGCTGGGAGTACTGGTTTGTGTGTGCTGTACTCTGTAGACAGTCAGACGTAGTATTTGTTAATGTTGCATTGTCAAGGAAAAGTGTTTTGAGTCTGCTCTGTCCTTTCGGGAGAGCTGTGTCTCAGTGTCACCATCTGTGTTATGAGGGGATATTTCAAGATGACATTCCTTCTGCAAGGAGAAAAACTTTTTTTGAAGCCATAAAGTGTTAACTTTTTGAAATCTTTTTCCAGTAGCCTTTCATATATCTTACTTACTTAAACTCACTTTGATGGTATTGGAAACACATTTGCAGGTAAATTACATACATAGTCCTTTTATTGGATATTGATTGTACTGCCTTGCATTCCAAGGCAGACTTAATTCAACAATTCCCTAATTAGTTAAAGTCATAACCTATGTCTTGTATTCATTTACCATTAATTAAACCTTAGCTGTTTATTACACTGCAGTCCAAATCCAATAGCAGACCCATAGAGCCATGGAAAAGGGAATGGGAGGTCAATATTGAAAATATATGGTGCAAAGTCTCACTGATGGCTGCATTGTTCGCAATCAATGTGGTCAATGCAACACAACTTTCTTACTTGCTATGTCAGCAAGACAAAAAGTCAATTCTAATGTTATGCTAGTGAAAAAAATGGTGATTATTGAAAAACTTTGACTCTTGCTACAAAACAGTGTTTTTGTTAACTTTTCTTTCCTTTGTTCCCCCCACCCCCACTCCCAAGATCTTCTAAAATAAAAGGAATGGTTTTCTGCTGCCAGATTTGCTAGGATCACAGTGTGACAAGCAGTAACTGTAGAAATTTGTGCTTGTTAATGGCTGCTGAACTGTTACCTTAAACTAATACTTTCTAACGAGTTTTATTTGGCACAAACAACTGTATATTATTGCTTTTTCTATTAAAAGGACCATTGACCATGTAATGTAGAGGGTCTTGATAATTTGCCGGTGCTGTTAAAACCTGCAATCGTTTAACTCTGGTCATTAGAAAAAATGAAATAAGACTGTCAAGTATTTGCCACTAAGACAATTGCACAATTTCACCTGCTAAAAAATACTTTGTGATGAAGAAGACATCTGTTTTAGACTCGTTTAGCCCTCCCAAGCATACAGTGCATTTTCTGGAGATGTAACTCTGGCTGCTTTTCTCATAGTGTGAGCAGTGTGGCTGTATACTAGTATTTTATGTGGATGCTGTTTGAAGAACAGGTGGAAGCTGGAATATCTGAGATACGGCAGTTGGACAGTTATAGCAGCTAGTTTGTCTCGTGGGGAGGTGTCGGTAGGTATGTGATTACAGGATAGAGAATTTCTTTTATTTGAAAGAGTAGGGAAATTTTACAGACTTGGGTGTCAAAAGGTTTGCACATGCAAGTGTGAGTTATGTCTTTATCTTTTGCATTCTGTGGGTTAGATCACTCCCTCAAGTAGCTAAAGCCATGATGGAATTGGTAAAAAGTGGAGGACTCCAGAAAATAAAATAATAAAAAGGACATTTGGAGGGAGCTTACCCCCATCATACATTTGAAAATATTTTGCTAGTTAATAGCTGCAAACAAAACCTGCAGATTTTTCTGATGCTTCCACCAGAAAAGCCTGCAGTGTGATACCTGGCATGTTCCATAGAATCCAAATTATTCACATGGAATGTCTCAGCTCTAACCTTGTAACAGCCTGAATCCATTAAGGTCAAATTACCAGTTTCCCATTTGCAGCAGGTCTCTCAGCATCCCAGGGAAAATATGCGTCTGCAGCAACTTCTGCTGGAGATTGCACAGATCCATATGGCAGGTGGTTTCCTTCTTTTTGTCTCTTGTTGTGAGGTTTAGAGTTGCGGAGATGTTTCCAACATTGAGGCAAAGGGGTCCTTTACTCAACAATCTCCTGTACTCCTGTCTCAAGAGTGAGTCTCAGCACAGCCTCACGTACCAAGTGAGGTGGAGTTGTTCTTTTGAAAAGTGTTTAAAGGCCGTTTCACTGCTGGCAAATGAAAGCTGTGTAGACAGCCTTCATTCCAGAGTTACCTGTTTTTTTCAAGGTGAAATATTTGTTTCAATGCTTTTGGAATATAGTTCCAATTTTTAAATGTTATTTTATATAAATGAGGTCCTTTCCAGAGGGCATTTCCTGAGTATACATAGCAACATAAATACGTTTCAGACCTCAAAACCCTAAATAGTACCAGTTGCTGCATTCAGATAGATAAATGAGAACATTCTGGCTTGCTCTGCTTTTATTCAGTAAGCATCCACTGAAGTTATATAGCAATTTGAGGTACATGCTGAAACTTAAAACAAAATGTCAAAAGGGCCTCTTGGCAATGCTTAAAGCTGATAACCTCTGTGCAGAAAGCCAATCAGATGCTGCAACTTCCCACTAATTCAAATCAACACTGGTGTTTCCCCAGTGGAATCCAGCAATTAACCCAGCTGCATGCCTCGTTGTTCCCCAAGCTTTCCATGGAGTTCATCAGGTGCAGAGGTTATGCAGTCTGCTGAGATCCAGAAAGTTTCCTACCAGTGGCCAGTGTGTGGTGACACTTCTGTATCGTAGAATTAGTCTGTATTCTTCTGACACCCTCTGGTATGGGCTGAGTTGGATGTGCCATTCCTGTGGCAGCTTGTGGCGAATCTCTGCCTTCAAACAAGTAACTTTCACAGAATCATAAAATCATACTCTAGAGCATGCAGTGTAGACTGGTGGTGCTGGTGGCTTTAACTTTGTGCTGGAACTGAAAGAAATTTCCTCTGAGCTGGGGAGAGCTGGGAGCAGATGCCCTGCCTTCTGTCTCAGCTCTTCACACTGGTTTTGTCTTTAGTTTTGCATGACTCGCTTGTGCTCTGCCTGATGTATGACCCCATAGGTTGTCCCTTCTGTGCCACAATGCTACCTGCAGGCTTCCAGACTTCTCGGGTGTTCACAAGTGTTCATCACGACTCCACTTACACCCCCTGCTCTGTGTGTAGAGTTTGCTTTGAACGAAGTCAGACCCGAGTTGGGCTTTGCCACAGGATCTGGCCCACATCATCAGCACTCCTGTGTTTAGTGGCTGGATCTCATTGCAACCAGCATGTAGGGTTTTTCAATTTCAAACCTTTTTTTTAATGCAAATTTCATGTGGCACAACTGCTCTGTTAGTTGTAGTGTAGTATTTGAGTGTATTCATTGTATTCCTTTTTAAAGACCATACTGTATAAACAGTATTACATTTTTGCTTGTTGATTGATAATTAAAGAGAATTATATCTGCACCCGGTGTACATTTAAAAAATTGTTACATGGTGTTAAAAAGTAATATTTGGATCAATGCCTTCTATGGATTTTTGGAGATTTTCTACTCACTGAGGCATACAGTCAATACCTAATTTCTCTGGAGATATACTGCGCTTAACATATTGAGTTTTTTTTAAATACTCCAGTCCTGTGCATTGAGTGTGTAAGAGCAGTTTTAATTTGCTATCATTGATGAACATAAGAGTATGAACTGTCTGTGTAGAATTCCCTCCAGCATACATTTGTATTTGCCATAGATTTCAAGATAACTCTCCTCTTTCTTTTAAAAACATTTCACAGTAACTATTAGCAATTTTGCCATCTCTCACCTTGGGTAGGAGGCCTACAGAAATCCTTGCAGAACTTATATCTGCATCTGGAATAGTAAAAACTGCCTAAGACAGTACTGGTGACTTGTGACAAGCTTAAGGGTGAGTAAAACATCTGATGATGTTTGCCTCAATTAGGCCCTCTGGTTGTCGCTTTTTTGTAGCTGGTGAATATGTTTTGTCTGAGCTGGTTTCATCAAGCAAAAGTGTGCTTATTTTCATCTCCTGTGTGGAGGTAGGCAGCTACATATTTTAGTAATATTTTAGCCAGTTCTTTGTGCCCCCCACGTTGGGTTATTGCAGCATGTGCTCCTTGAGGTCCATCCTAAAGCTTGTGCACTGTTTGGTCAGGGCAATGCAGGCATCAGGCTGATTGTAGGGAAATCTCTGCACTTCTGTTTTCCACACTGCTCTGATGGAAGTGTTGCTGTTTGATATTAAAAACATAGCTCAATGCTTGTCCATTTTCCCTTTTCTTTTGCATGCAGGGGTTGACTAAAATATATGCAGGGTTCATTTTGTGAGGAAGGATATAAACACGTATGCTTGGAAACATATTCTTTCTGAGCCTGTGTGGCTTCCAGAGAACAGAGCTCTAAATGGCTCTGGATTCAGAGACTGATTTGGCGTCTGTCCATATATAGTTAGGAATCAGAGGGAGCCTGCTGGATTTTTTAGTTGGTCAAATTAATTATTGATTTGCTGCAGTTTGGTATGTGTTCTCAAAGACTCTGTGCAGGACAAATTGTAAATCCTAAAAACTAAAGGAATATGTAACTGGTCTGGCAAAAAATGGGTGAAACTTTGCAGTGTGAAATAAAGTGTTTTAGCTTCTGAGTGTTGGATTAGAAATATGTGGCCAGCGGAAGAGGAAGCTGGAGGTCATTGTACATGAAAGAAGTCAGGCTTTAGCAAGGAAAAGATTCCTATAACTGCCTCCTTAAGCTTATTCTTCCAAGAATGTCCAGAAGCAGCAAAATAAGATGATGAGCATCACAACTGATGAGTGTGGCTGGGAATTGGCTGTTTAATTTTGGCTCTTATTCTCTACATCAGGAATTCAGAAAACTAATGAATCTCACAGCTGCTTGTCAGCCCCTCACCTTTGTAATTTTTTTCTGCCACACAGATGTGAAAGAGGAGTAAAACTTCCTGTCCCTACTCTCCTGCTACACGTTCTCCTTACTGCAAGCTTGGAACTTTTAAACTTCTGACCAGGTACTTGCATCTCTTGCCACCACCATTTTATCTCCCACCCAGATCTTGTGGTGAAGTTCCCTTGCAGCTTCCAGCTTTCCCACAACATAAACATCTCTCCACAACCCTCTTTCTTTCAGCACATCCTGTTTCACCAATCTTAATCATTATTCACTCTCTGTCCATGATTAGGGGATAATCCTGCTGCTGACTGCAGTTTTCTATTATGGATGCAGCAGAGCAGCTGCAAAACCAAGAAGGCTCTTTAGTTAGATCCTGCGGTCAGTGGACGTGTGGATCTGCTTGTTTGGAAGTTGCTGTGCACATGCCTGCACATTAGACTGTTGAGATTGTCCAGGAGAGCTCTGCCATTTTGAAGAGCTTTGAGGATCACAGTTTGGGAGCTTCTGGCATGCAAGACCTGCTGGCTCACAGTGTGCCCGTTAGCTTGGCTGTGGCAGGAGAACAACTGTAGTGTTGCTGCTTTTGTGGGTCTTGAAGTGAGTTACTCAACTGCTGCACTGAGACTTCATACCGTAACTGACGGGACAGTGCTGGTCACCAGCTTTGATCCTGCCTTTGAGGGGATGTGAGCCTCAGACTGTGAGGCTGATATTGGCAGCATGGCACCTCTGTGGCCACCCAAGGCGAGGACAGCACTGGAGAAAACAAGGTTGTATCTCCTTATGAACAACTACGGGAACTCCTGCCAGCTCTGGTGAATATTTTGTGCCCATCAGCCATATGATCAGTGAAGTGTATAGCTGCAGGATCTGAGTTTAGGAGAGACACTATAGCTGGCAGAGGAAAAGTTGCTCATTGCTGTGTCCCAGAGTGAATTCTCTGGAAGAGTTGTAGCACAGTTGTGGTGACACTATGTTTGCTCTGGATTTATTTTGCTTTCCAGTGTTCTGTGGTGGTGATTATTGTCATTGAGTACCTCAGCAAACTAACAGTAAAGAACTGTACATGAGGAGAGAGGTTGTTTCCGGCTTCTGCTTCAGTTGCCCTACCCAGGACTGCATAACTCTGTACAGAATGGCTTCTAACCATTGAAATTTACCAAACTTTTAAAATTTAACTATATTCATCTAATCTTTTCCTGTAGCCACCCACTCATTGAGTTAGTCACTAATGGGCTGCAGTGAACTGCTCAGACCAGTACCTTGGGGAATGAATACTTGATTATTAGGTTTTTTGGGTCTTTTCCTGCCCCTATTACAGGCACTGATTTTTGACAAGTCTTGTTGGTTTTTTTTACAATCATCTCGAGTTTAAAAGTTATGTCACTTTTAGTTCACTTCTTACAAAATTTTGATGACACATTTTTAACATAATTATATTTCTCCATGGTCATGTTAACAATCTTTTCCTTTATTTGTTTGTGAATTAACATGAATCTCTATGCTGTAATGCCAGTGAGATTCAGAGGTTCCACTGCATGTAGATGCAGTATGAGCTACTAAAATGATCCTTTTTATGAAAAGCTTCCAATCTAAAGAGACATTATTGGTAAAATTATAATGTAACAGTGCTAATTAAAAATAATAGAAGAACATTTCACATGTCACTTAATAGCTGCCTAGATCTTTACAAAAGGCTTGAGAAATTTAGCTTAATAATGGCCATAGAGGAAAACTTCCCTTTTCACGTGGGTTTCAGCTGAATTCTTGGGAGCAATGTAGTTTTGAGAGCATATTGTAGCTGGTGTGATATCATTTATGTTCTTTTTTGAAATAATAGTCTGAATATAAATTAGGGCTCATGTAGCTACCAAATCCAGTATACAGACATACATAATATATTTTCTTCTTGAGGTGAATTGCTTCAGTTACGTTATTCTGTGTTGTCATTGAACCCTGTGACTGCATGTTGAGTATATGTTTGTGATGTATATAAAACTTCTTATGGCCTGACTCTGTTTTCATTTACATGGTTGTTAATTCATTAAATTCAGTGGAGTTGTTCCTGATTTATCTTGGCAGGAATGAGGACAGAATCAGGCCTTAAATCTTCAAAATTAAAAAATTAAGCTATAAAAATACTGCTAAATAAAGAATCGCCAACATATTCCCATTAAATAATATTTCATATGAGACTAAAATAATAATAAAACAATTTCTGGTTAATAGAAAAGCAGGAATCAAATACCTATTAAAAAAGAAAGGAAAAAAACCCCAAGATTTTAGTCTACAGAGAAGTAAGATAATTTGATTTAAATAAGTACTATTTTGAATATATACTCTTGTAACAGTGACAGGTTACCAAGCAGCATTGTTTTATTTTGCATGGCTTTCACATTTTAAATGAAGCCAGATTGACTCCTCTCAGTTGACGTTTATCAAGAATTCTTTTAATCTCCAATTGTGTGAGGAAATTTATTTCTGCAAGTAAATATATAGTTGAAATTTATGTATTAGTGCTGTATTTGGGGTGAAAATATAATAATTTCATTGTTCATAGATAGTATTAATTCATTAAAGATTAGTTAGTGAAATAATTTTTTTTAAAGGATCTAAATTATTTTAAAAGTTGTGGAAGTTATCACTTCTACTGAGCTGACAAGGGAGCAGAGAGAGAATAAGCTACTACAGTAAAATAGTCAAATGATGACATTTTCATGTGGTTCTATGAAAAGCACATGTAAATATCTGTGTAGTAACACTTGCAGTGACCTGGGAGATAAAGTGAACTGGGAGTTTACTATCTCTCTGTAAAACATTTCCCCTTCTATTTTTCAGTGATGTATGGCTTAGTTACATATACCTTTTTCTCCCCCCCCCCCCCCCCCGACTCCCCAGCTGACTGCTCTGGCTTTAGGGGAAGGTATTAATAAAGTTGTCACTGTTTGTGGTGGCTTTTCCCTAACCTTAGTCAGGAAATGGCTGGAAGATCTCCATATGAGTGAGAAGGTAGTTAGTTAGTCATGGCCAAACTGTTAACTGTGAAGTAAACTTTACTCTCTGGGGACTGCTTTGTCAGAAACTTAGTTATCTTAGCTACCTTCTGAAATAGAATTGGTTGCATTATTTACAGATTCCTATCAATAAGTCCCTCAGTGGAAAAAAAAATTGTGCATTTTAATTTTGACAGCTTTTCTCAGAAGGCCACTTTCTGTAGCCCATCTTATAGAAACAGGTGCCAGAAGAGCGTAGTGTGAAAATTAGAGGATCTGCAATAAAAAATGCTGGTTTATATGGTTGTAATCTGGAATTGCCATAATGGAAAAAGGAGTTGTGAACACGTGTATGAATGGAATTGTTCCACAGTTAACAGCAGATTTATGGCTGAAGAAATCACTACAGAACAGCAAGTGGTAGAGCTTGTGTTTTTATTTTAATATGAGAGCCAAGTCTTGCATTAGGATGTTGCTGAATCTACTGCAGAAAATAAACGACACCCAAGGGGTAGTGTAGTTTCAGATAGATTGAAGGGCCTTTAATAATCCCGTAGTCTAATAGCAGTTAAAATAGAGAATGTAGAGAATAATCTTCTGCTTTTACAATAATGTGTGTAGGGTAACAAGAGACAGTTATGATGTGTTGGCACCGTAGCTTTTAGCAGATGACTTTTTAAATTAAAAGGTAAGTTTGCTGAGTGACTTTCTGGAATTTATTTAATGAAGGCCCATAAAATACGATATCTGTTTACAGCTGGATTAGCAGCACTATGCTCAACTACTAGGCTTTACCCTAGACAAAAAGTTCTGAACAAATCCAAAATCTTTCATTGCTGGAAAGTGCAAATTAATTTTGGAAAGCATAAATCGGTAACTTCTACATCTGTCTTTCTTTAATCAGGATTAACAGTTTCTGGTTTTGCAGATTCCATGTGGTCTTGACTTGCAAACTATAGTCTGCAAGTCAAATGTGTGCAAAGAAATACTGCAGCAATCCAGCTTGTTCAGTTTTTTCAAGTTTTATTTCCTCTGACTAGCAGCAAGCAATAGCAATTCTATTAGTATTGCATTCACCCCCGCTGCTCTTGGAAAAGTCAATCTATAGATTAAACTTCAGTTACCTGTTTTTCTGCATAAAAGATATTTGGATGGGGTTAATTTTTTATTTAATTGTATCTGCTGTGTTTGTCTTCGGTAGTTTGTGTACCTGGGGTGTGCAGAGTGAGAGTATGTTGTTCCTGAAATAATTCCTTTTTGGAAGCAGTAGTGGTGAGTTTACACAGGACTTGCTAAACAGCAAGTGTATTTTAGCTTGTGCTACGACTTTCTAAACAGCTTGTGGTACTTGTAAGCAGACAGCTCTGCTGCCTAAGTGTACACTAGGTGGCAGTTTTGTCATATCTTCCAAGTCCAAATACCTCAGCAGGAGAACAGGAAAGGCCATCAGTGTTTAGTCTGCACTCACAGGGTCCCTGCATGACCAATGTGGACCCCATGGACTTCCTGGAACATGTGTTAGCAATTTAGCAGCAGACATTTATTTCTTTGTTTTACTGCTTGGCTCTTTGAGAAAGTGTTGGTACTCAGTTATGGGCTGTCTGGATCATGTCAGAGGCCATGGGGATCAAGTCCATGTGACAGGCCAGACTGAGGAAGGATGAAGTTGGAGGAGGTGAGGAAACTGACCCTTACTTCAACAGTAACAAGTCACTGCCTGTCTGTAGACTGTGGCCAAATACCGGGCTGTTTTGGGTCTAATACAGCTGAATAAACAAAACACTTTGCCCATTTGGCTTTTTCATATTTCATCAACAGTAGTTCAATCAGAGTATTTTCTGTTTCCTAAGAAGAGGTTCTTATTCTTCACCCTTCTTTTTTTTTTTTTTTCTCTTTGCCCCCCTCTCTCCCCAATTTTTAGCCCCATCCAGACGAGGTGACCTTGAAATCCTTGGCTACTGCATGCTGCAATGGATATGTGGGAAGCTGCCTTGGGAACAGAACTTGAAGGACCCTGTAGCTGTCCAGACTGCGAAAACAAAGTAAAAATTAAACGACACACACATGAACACACATGCAAACCACCCTGGAACATCCTCATTACTTAACAGATCTGAAGACGACAGCTTTACATCCTGTAGAGCAGCAACTTAAGAGCAAGCGAAAACAATTTTCTTTAATCAAGAGGTGTTAGAAGCAGTTAAAAACGTGAACTGTGTGCATATATACCCTCTTCCACATGTTTATGTATGTACTACTGTAGATATGTGCTAAATGCAGGCTCGCAGTACACAGTCATTTTGTTAGCTGTGTATTTTTAGTACTCTTTTTTTAAAGAAAACATTTTTTTAATTAGTGCAGGCTGTATTGCACATACAGAAGGTTGTTGTGTGTTTCTGTTAAACTTCATGCATGCTTTGTAGGGACTGTAGTACAAACATCTCTTGGAAGTTTTTCCACATGTGCATTCAATTTATTTAACTTTCTATATATACCATTTCTCAGATGCTTTTATGTAGGTTTTTAACGTTATATAAGCCTATTACCGTTACAAACAATTAAATACCAAAATACTAAAGAACTTGATTAACATCTTTTCTTTTTCCCAGTGTGACTCATTTAGAGCTTACTAAAGCAACAGTGTGTTAGTGTTTTCTTTCTCTGCTTTCACAGTTGAGACTTGAGATAGTTAATTGCATGTGGTCCAGTGTAGCCCGTAGAAGGCTGTACAGGGGAGTAGTTACCCATAAATGTACCAACACAATTGGAGAAGGCAGCAAACTTTTAAGTAGGGCAAGTCACAACAGAGGTACACAATAGGGATAGCTGAGCCACAGAAATCAATCTGCAAATTCGCTGTGGCATTGGCTCTCAACAGAGAAAAAGGTTAGCCTGCAGACTGAGGATAATGCAGATTACATCTGTAAATGTTGACATCGCACGTTAGGTTTAATATTTCTCCTTCAGACGTTCTGATCATTACACAACCCCCTGCAAGGTAACACTTATACAATTCAATGTTAAATCAATTTAATCAATCAAGCTTCTCCTCTAATTCTTCCCTTGCAGTTAACCCTTGGATTGCTGGCATTGTTGGGATGCCCAGCAAAGAGATGCTTAGAGGAAATGCACAGAAAATAATACAGATTCCATTTTTCCAGAATTTCCTGTTAGTCTAATAAATTGCATTCTTGGTGTTAGGTAACTTGCCCAGGTCATCTCTTCTATTTATTGTGGTTTTCAGTGTCTACACTGTTTTAAAAGGCCAGAAATATGTGCATGTCCACTTGATTCTAAGTTATTAATAAGCACATTACCAGCAGACTTAAATCACTTCTGAGCATGCCTGTCCTCTGTTGTGGCGTCTGTGTGATGGAGAGGAGAAAGGAGCTGGCCCTGGAAGGTGTGGTGCAGTTGAAAGGCAGGGGCCAGGACAGGACCTCAAGCTTTGTTGTTCACTAGTTGTCTCATCCTGACATCCCTCCACTTTCCTCCCGCTAATTCTGAGGCAACTGTGCCAGAGTGCTGGGCATTGGTACGGGGATATTTAAGGTGTATTCAAGTTTAGAAACTTTCATGCTGTGCCATAATTGGAGGAATTCTAATTAAAGTTGAAGCTAGGCTACAGGTTTCATTTCCTCAAAATTGAAACCCCTTTATCTTGATACTAAACAGCAAATTATAGACTTGAAGGTTATTAGCCTGTGTATCCCAACATTATGCATTTGAGAACATCTCTTGTTAGCCATTGGTGGACCTTTATGGCTCCTTTAAACAAACAAACAACAACAAAAAAAAGGGATCCCTTAAGAGTATTAACAGGTTGATTAAAGTAACAGATTTCACTCAGAGCAAGGGGGCTTGTGCAGCTGCAGGTTACTAGAGGTGCTGGAAGTCATCCTGGATTCATGCCTGCACAAAGATGAGAGCTGGTGCTGCTTTATCTGTTTTTAGGGTATGATTGATTCGCATCTCCAGTGTCCTTTACTGTTTCTAGGTGGATAGAAAGTACAACCATGACCCTGCCCTTCAGTTTATGAAGTGCATGGGACTCTCCCCTTTTGTGCCCGCTTGTAAGTGACAGCTATCATCCAGCTGCCCCTCTACTACATGGCAGAAAGAACCTGATGCTAAATGTCTAGTAGGCAGACCGGAACTGCTTCTTAAATTCCAAAATAGAGATATTAGACATTAAACTGAAATCAGAACAAAACATATCAGCTCAAAGGATTTTTCTTTCTAGAAAGTTAAAAACATCTGCACAGATAAACTTAATGTTAAAGTGCAGTCGTAGGTGTAAGCCTGGTCTTGCCGAAATCAGCAGTATCCAAAGAGTTAAAAATGTAGCTAGTAAGAGATTTTGTTTTAAAAGCAGCACTGTGAATCATTAGCTATCCTGGAGGTCCACTCTGTTTGGAATTGAGACTTGCTGTCTTCTTAAATCCCAAATGAAGAATTACCTGTTACAAACCCACATTAAATTGTTGTACTCTCATGTTGTTTCAGACTTATGGATGAGCTCCCAGATTCAGTGATGGAATTGAATTCTTCTGGAAGCAGCTGTAGTAAGTGTGTATACAATATGTACCATGTAGCTCTTTAGTCCATTACAAAAAATACTTAAATGTCTTAGTCTGTTTGGGCAAAGCAGTATAAAAGCAACAAAAATTTAACAAAGCCTTCAATTTAAAATCCTAAATGTAATTGCAAAGTTTTACACCTTAAGGTAGATGACTTCAGCAGGTTTGAGTCTGTGCAGTATTACGAGGCTCTGGTCTTACGGCAAGCTAGTGTGCAAGCAGAGGTCATCCTTGAATCAACCTGTTAGAATAAAGGCCGGAGGAACCACTCTTACACATTCCTGTCCAGCAGCAGAATTCAGCATGTAAGATCTGTGTGTAGCTGGTAACATAGCAGTTGTATAGTATTCATTGTTAGATTGTCTGTCACGTTCATTAATTTAGGGTGCAATTTAATGAAACTAATATTTCTGACTTCAGTGGAACTCAATCAGGCCCTTCATGTACCAGCTTATTGTATTTGAAGCATTTTTAGCTCAAAGGCTCCTTTACTGCAAGAGGAAAAGGTAAATTTCTGGATGCTGTCCAATGTTGGTCACTGCTGTAAATGACTCTTGGTGCTTACTGATACAGGATACTTGGAAAACTTAATACTTTCATTGCAAAACTATTTTTTTCTGCTGCTTTTCTGCATTAACGCATAAACAAGCACTAAAAAGATTATATAGATGTGGAGGGGCAAATTTTCAGCCCTGGCTTGTGGTGGTACCAAAATCTTGATCAGTCTCATATGTGCTGGATGCCATCGAGTGGCATAAAGGATCTTCACCATATGTAATGCAAGGTGTTCGGGAGCTGTGACTGTCTTAAAAACAGAAGTAGCTGTTAGTATGGAAATAGTAAGCAACTGTCTGCAAAAGGTGTAGTGTTTCGTATGCAGATTTTGAAAAAGCAAACAAATGGACAGTTTGTCTTGTCATATGTTTCTTCCTTCACTGAAGTACAAAAGTAACCCAGTGAAAACACCAAACTTCCTTCAAAGGTCGGTATTCATGTTTGATTTATTCACTTGCTTTCATAACATGTCTGTATTTGAATTATTGGAATGCATCATATGTTACATGAAATATATTACATGATGTGTATATGTATGTAGTAAATCTTTACATCTGGAATTCTACCAGATACAATGTACTTGGGTCTTAACTGAAAGAGAAGTTTGACACCCCCCATGTTTTTCCTGATATAATTATTTCTGCCATTCACTGTTCCCCTGCTTCTAGAACCACTTGATATTAGCAAATATAGCAAATAGCAAATAATATGATAGCAAAATAATGCTGGAGTTAGACTGCTTTAGGCTGTGATTTCAAAAACAGTATTTGTCCAAGTATTAGAAGTAAAAAAAGTTTTTTTCCAGTGAATTCAAAGTATTACACATATATATGCAGATTAAAAGTGTTCTTGACAGTAGTTAATATTTAAAAGGGTATTGTGTTCTACTTCTGTTTTACACAGATCTATCAATATTTGTCAACAAACTCTTTTGATTAATTTTTGTACTTCAATAGCTTCCAGTACTACACAAATTAGCGCACATGCATGACAAGACCTAGGACTTAAGGGTTAGCTTTTCTGTCCAAGTCCATCTTTTCCTTTTCTCATGTCAAAAAGATAAGATACTGTAAGTTCTGTGTTTGAGTGTGTCTTCAGCTGAAATTGTCTCATCCTGTTTGACCGTATAGGATTGGTATCCATTATGGAATTAAATTATTTCTGAAGTTCTAGGACTGCACCAAGTGAAATCTACCTTAAAATATACTCCACAGGTGAGATATCCAAGTTTTTGGCATGTGTTTCTGGCTTAGCTTATGATGAGAAGCCAAAGTATCAAGAGCTGAAGAAAATCCTGCTGGATGGACTAGAGTCAAGTGGAACTCGCTATGATGGCCCTCTGGAATTTTCTGCTGCAGCATGTGCGCAAAACCACCGTGCTGCTAAAATCTCCAGAGTAAGTCAGACAGTTGTGGGATCATTTCTGACATCTCCTGCTTGATTGTTGCCTTTTCTTTTGTAGAAGAGGAAATAGTTTAGGATCTCAAAATGAGACCGACACAGCAGTTCTTTTGCCTTAGATACATCATGTTTGTTAATTCCTGTTTCCCCTGGCTTTGCTTAAAAGTGGGATGTCAACCCTTAAGGAGGAAGAACTGTCATGAGTCCTTTTGACCTACAGCCTCTCACTTCAAAGCAGTGGGTCTGTGGAGAATTATTTACTTTCAGGATAATGGGGAAGTCAAGGACTTTGTTCACTAACATCTTGAAGACAAGACTGAATGCCAGGTTTTTCCTTCATTCCAGATAAAAAGCAAAGTTACCTTTATTAGTGAAAGTATTTAATTCATTTTCTCACTTTCAAACTCATCATTTGCCTTTACACTCCTGCAGCCACTAATGTGGAGGAGGTATTATCCTGGGGTTTAACCGTGTTACTGGTATGCACTGTTATGTGATGCACTAACACAGAATGTTAACACTGACAGCTATCATATTCTATGTTCCTTTTGTACTTTTAAGTCTGGAACTATACAGAGTTAATAAAGCCACATTTTAGTAAGTAGAGGCTGAAGTAATTAGCAGTCTTACTGGACTTGCTGGGAAATGTCAGTCCCATCGTACTTCTGCCTCAAAACTCCCTGTATGCAAAAGCCCCGTTTCTGTCTCTGATGTGTGTGCAATAAGGCAGGGTCAGGGTACCATTCATTTTTAATATTTCTGGTGAACTTTGGACCATCACAAGTGTACGTGAGCCAAGAATGCAGGATGCAAACTAATGTGACTGATAGGCTGCTGGATGAATGGTGATTCAAGTATCAGTGCACAGATGGTTCTGATTTGCTGAGTTTTGTAGCTGCTGCATCTGAAGACATAAAATATCCTTCTAGTCATAAATTAGCTCTTTGGAAGCAAAACCTTGGCACCAGAGCTTTACAACCTTCAATTAGTAGGGAAAGAAGTATTTGAATGACTGTGGTATTGACATCTGTGGGCCTGCATAGTAATCATTCCTAATAGAAGAGAATATCTGTTTGAGGGGGTTTTGCATGGCTAATTAACCACCAGTGAGAATATGTAATTTTTTCATGATCTCCTGATTGTCACCTTTCTCTCATGATACAATTACATTTTATTGTAGCAAGTACCTCACAAACCGATTGTCAGCACTATTTACGTATTATGGAAGGCAGAACAAAAGTTCATGTTTAATAAAAAGGCACTGGGTTTTGATCTTGGTAATTACAGCTACTTATTTTAGCAATTGTATTGACTTATCTGGTTTTATAAGTTTTTTTTCTTCTACCAAACCAAAAGTTATTTCAGTGACAATATTCTCTTGCTATGAGAGTGACCACTTCATCCTCGCTAATTTGAGAAGTTGTTGGTTTTTTTTAAAGTTTATGCTATCTTTGGAACAGAATTGAAAGATCAGGTAGCTATTAACTGATCTCCAGCTGATTCTGTTGGATCTCTGGGTCACAAGAGTCTTCGATCTCTTAAGACTTGGGCACTAAATAGTAAATCTATTTTCTTATTGCTTGGCCTAAGATTTGACAGTACACTGGCATAAAAGATGATCCTGAACTTCCAGGCTGTAAAAGCTGCTGTAGCACTTGCTATTTGCAACTGCACAACCCCACTGAAAAATCCATGAATGAGGAGTGTCAGTTACCACCACTCTTGCGTTGTAGGACTAAGCATCATGGTTTTGATGGCCAAGAACAAGATCAGAAAGTGTCTGCATATTACTAAATGTTGGCACCCCTAAGTCACCCCTTCTTCCAAGACATTTTTAATGTTGAATATCTTGCTTTTTGGAACAGTAAGAAACTAGCATTGCTTCAATGATCCCCTCTTTTTTACTTGAGTATGTTTTTTAGCCAGTTCTGCTGCTTATGTGTGCAAGTTTCCTGTAACATTTGCTGTAAAACAGCTGCAGGAAAGAAATTTCTAGGGTTCTTCAAAGGACTTAAGGAGTACTTAAATACAAGTAGAGAGATCAGATAACTGAACTTTCTCTAAATTTATTGCTATTTTCAGAAAATCTGTGTTTTCAGTTGTGGTTATTGACTGTGGAGGATATTTGAGGCCTAGTGTGCGCTCCGGTGCTACAGCCCTGACAAAGTGTTGGATGACAGGCAGGCACTTCCCACTGCATCTCTTCATGGCATTGTCTGTAGTTATCCTAGGTCTGACTCTTTTCATCTAGGCCCTCTGCATTCCCTTTTCACCTCTCCTTTTATTCACCAAACACTTCTCCCATTAAAGAGGCAACCTAAGAATAGTGGGAGCCACTACAAACAATCCACTGTCTCCTCACTTCTTGCTTATGAGCAGAATCTGACTCCAGATGACCTGTCTGATTCCACCTGTACCACTTTGGTGCACAGGAAAGAGGTGATTTTGGGTTAATTCCCTTCTGAAGACCAATAAACACCCATAAGTACCAATAAGGGGATCCTGTAACACCAGCTCCTTGAAGATGATGTAAAGAATTACTACAGAACATGAATTTTAAGATGCAGCTCCCTATATAGTACAAGAGTCTGATCTTGACTTAACATAAAGAGCATAACAGTGGCTACATCCTGGTTCTTTGTTTCAATTGCATACTGAACACAGGTGATAAAGTATTAATTGTATTTCTTCTCAAATTTGTTTACCAGTTTTTGACACTGGATAAATATCAGCTTTTTCACCTGTAGTGAGAGTACTGGCAGTAGGGCCAAATGAAGTACAGTCAAGACCAGCTGACTACTTACTTGCTAGGTTTTTTTATATCTCATTAAAAAATAATTCCATCCATACCAACCTGTAATTTTTATTATTATAGAATACAGTGATTTTTAGGCATTCAGTAAATATTTTCCTAAGTCCTGTTTTGAAAGTGATGTAGTTATTTAAGGTGCTTATACGTGGGGAAGATAACAGAGCTAGCTGTCAACACGATGAGCAGTGTGGTGCCGTGATGCAGAGATAAGAGGTTGGGCACCTGCTTTCAGGTGACCGTCAGGGCAGTGCTGAGCCTTGCCTATAGAACTCCATTTCTCACGGCTGTCTACAGTGTTTTGCCCTGAAGTGAACTGTTTGAAACTAGCTTGAGTTGTTACACAGAACAGATACACCTTTACCTTTCTAGATGTTAATAATTTCTGCAGAGCAAAACAGTGGATTATGTTCTTTAAAAGTGTTTTGGATGAAACAAGATATGAAGTGCCTACTGGCACTTTCAATCTCCTGTATGTGTTTAATATGCAATATAAAAAAGCAGCCCATTATTTATTTTTTAAGCTGGTATATTCAGATACAGCTGCTGCATAGAGCACCATATGCAAACATTACAGTTACGAAGTTATTAGCGTGCCAGAAGTACCAAAAGTGTGGCATACAGCCTGTGTTTCGGCTACGTTTGTCTTCCAAGTTACAAAAGCCAAAACCAGACATCATTTGATACTTAGTGCTTAGTGCAGCCCTGCAAAAAACTTGCATTAAGTCATGCAACTATTCACCTTGTAGTCTGCATTTACATTTTAGAAGACTGTAAAAGAATGTAAGACTTAACTCTTAAATTTATTACCCGAGTCCAAAGAGGTAGGATGATCTTACTTTAGAGAGCTTTGCATTTGCCTCAGTTCAGCAATATGAAATGCACTCGGCTCTACTTGTTAATGAAGCCAACGGTGACTTACTAGCATCACTCCCAATAAAGGTTATTAGTGCATATTTTGAAACATAGAACTCAGGTTTATTTTATAACATTGTCCTCAAATAAAGCGCAGCTCTGTTTGTACTGCTTGAAAAAGACATTTCTTGATAATGAAAATGCTGAAAACAATTATTTTGAGAAAGATGAAAATTCACTCTCATTCTCTCTTCTTGGTAGTAAAGATTTTTTCTCTATGAAAGACTGATTGTTTTTTTACTATACAAAATTGTTCACTGTATGTCAACAGGCTCGCTTACCAAAGCCCATGCCAAAACCAGTTCGGCAGAGGCAAAAAAAGACGGAAGGTGACGAATACACGTGTCAAAACAACGCCTGTACTGGGATGACAGGCAAACAAGTCCAATATGAAGAAAAGCCAAGTAAATTAAACAGGATGCTACACCACACACAGCCTCAGCAGGTGAGGATTTGGGCATTGCAGTAATGCAAGCTATCCTGGGAGTGAGTCTGCTCTGTTTGCTCAGTATCTCTTTTGGGATGGGCAAGGAAGGAAATTGCTTGAAAAAAGCCTGGAGTTATGTCACAAACTCTAGAAGTTGGTATATGTGTACCAGCATGTATCAATTCACATGTAAACTGAAGTTTCTTGGACAGCCTGGGTGAGAAGTGCAAATGGGGCACTCTCCTTACCTGTCTGAAACCTGACAGGTTCAAGTATTGGAATGGTACACACTATGATTTTGAATGTTACTGAATTCTTTCCAGCATGCAGAATTACTGTCTGTACATCAACAGGGTCACTTATTAAAGCCTTCTTCGAAACCAGCACAACAGCAGGAAGTCAGGGTGAGAGAGGAGGAGTCTGACTGTCTCAGGAGGCCCCACAGTCGGGTCACACGCCAGCAGTGCCAGGCTCAAGAGAAGCCACTTCAGTGTTACACAACAATTCAGGAGCCTGACCACCCACAAAAGGTGAGGCTTTTGGTGTTACCCTAGAATGTCATGACAGCCTATGAGAGGAAGATCAGCTGTTCTAAAAATAAGTTTAAAAAAATCCCCACAGCCACAGATGACCACAAAGCCTAAACTGAATATATAGGCAAACTAGATTTTTGCCACAAAAGTCAAAGGTTTGTGTATAGTTCTTTGGTCATATTATTAGCGAACTACCACTTGTTTTTTCTGTAGTTGGTCGTAAGGCACTGCACTTCAAGTACTGCACCAGTGTGCAGAGAAAAGCATTGGGAAATGACAATCTCCCTTTGTCCGTCCTGTTGTTTTCTTGGTAGAAACTTACTCCAGTAGTTTCCTTTTCTATGTAGTAGAAAACTTCACAGCACTCTGTAATTAAAAAAGTTCTTAAAGTCTGACTTTTTAATCTGAGGATTTTAGTAGTTAACTAACTCACTTCAAATATTATTGTTAATTTACTGCATTAAAAGGTTGAATGAATGTATTCAGTCTTAGTCTTCAACTGTACTTGAAAAAACTTACGGAAGTCAAGGTTTTAGTAAAAATAATGCAGAATAGAGTACATCTTGGTAATCACACTGTGCTCCTTTTCTGTGGAGTTCAAGTACATTTTAACAAAGATTCTACTCTGTTTTACTTTCATATAGAAAAACAACTTGTTAAATTAGGACAATTTGTAATAAGCACAGAAATGCAACTTCAAAGATAGCTTTATTATTAATCCAAAATTCTTTGCTTCAAGCAGTCTGCTGATCACTGCCTGGAGACTCCAGTACAAGCTAGGAGAGTGAAGCAGAAAAAGCACAGCTGTACCTGAGAGCATCAGGCAGTTAAGTGGTGAGCAGAACAACTTTTGGAGATGTTTTGGCTGCTAGCAAGGTAGATTCTGAAAAGTCTCTGGGGCCCTAACACACAGTGACTCAAAGTAACAGATACAACTTTGTAACACACAGATACTCCTGTAGCTATTTCCTAGTCCTCAAATGTAGAATTTAAGAGATATTAGCAAAAAAAAAGGCAGCAAATCTTTCTCTCAAAGCTTCTCCCTCCTTTTAATTTGTTTAAAAGCTACTTTAGTCCTAAGGAAGAAGCAGATAAGAGCCACATTTAAGTTTCCAACATGCCAAAGAAAAAGAAATGAGCTGTTACTTGAACAACTTCCCTGTTACTTGAACAGCAAGCACACAGTATGGAGTGTAGATCTTGACACTGGAGAGTAACTTGGGGATTTGTGTGTCCCCCCTTTTTGTGGGAGGAAGGAAAAGGACCTTTTAACAGAAATTGGACCAGTCATTGGGCTAGTATGTAATTATATTTGTATTTTGATTTAGTCTTTCTAAAGGAAAAGCCACTGTTGCAATATGATTAATAATGCTGCACCTATGTAGAAGAGTTCTGTGGTACCCACTGAACATTATGCCTAAGAGGAGAGAATTAAAAGTGGATGTAAGGTAATGTTTAAGATATTCAAATGAGAAACTGAAGAAAGAAGAGGAGGCAGGATTGTATTAATTTAATTTTGCAGACTTCCCCTCAGTTCCTTTCACTTAATTTAGGAGAGTGGTAAAGGAAAGATATATAGGAAATGTTAGAGTACTGAGGTTATGAAAATTAAGGATTCTTCAGGCGCAAAGGAGGAAGAGAAACAATGGTTCATGCAGGAACTAGAGTGGCGAGAGTCTGTCAAGCGTTCTTCTGAGATCAATTCCAAACACTTCCATTAGGCAACTGCTTGGAATAGTAAACTGCAGGCATCTCACTGTGCAACACTGGGATGGGATCACTACCCTGTTGCCATTAACAGCCAATGCAGTTAAAAGGTCTGAGTACAGAACTTGAAGGAAAAGTTCTCGTTCTCCCTGGTTTATCTTTGGGGGAAGTACATTCAGGTAAATGCAACAGACCCGGGGGCAACAGAAGAATGAGTGGGTTGGCTTAGTAAGATACTGCTGGAACCAGTCCAGGTATAAATTAAACTGAGAAACATTTCTGTGCTGAAAGGGGAACACCTGACTGAGAAGAGTAGGACAAGAGGGGTAGGACGCTTGTGAGAGATGGGACAACTGACAGCTGGAAAGATCGTGAGGAAGACAGAAGTAACACCTAGAAAATAATCCTGAAACAAAAGTTAGAGAAGAAAAAAAACTATGAGCAGCCTTTATGTTGGACGTAAAAATTTCTATCTGATGGGGCCTGTATTTCACTAAAAGAAAACAAACAGATATACTGGCACTAATTAGAAAAATAAATGAAACAGGGAGACAGGAAATTTCTGTTGGAGAAATACAATTTAGGTTATGAATTTTCACCAAGAAAACTACATTGTTAGGGTTGAAAGGAAGTGGGGTATATTGCCATAAATTAACATATTGTGAATGGGATCACAGACAGGAAACAAAAGCTGAAAATTTTTCTAAGGGACAGTGGAAAATATGGTTTGGGGATTCCTTTAAGTGATGGAGATCAAAAAGGTAAGCCAAGGATGATACTGCTTCTGAAGACCTAAAAACCTCCCACACCACCCTATCCAGGCAGGACAAAACCCACATTTATATTTACACTATCTGTGATGAATCAGGGGACCTTTAGCTTCACTAGGAAATGGAAAAACATATACAATTAAAACAGTCAGTCAAACTTCAGAGTAATGTCTGGGTTCTCCAGGCTAAAACTTTATTAGAACACACACTTTAAGGACTTATATAGGACTATATAATACTATAAGGACTTACAAGCGAGTTACAGAATTTCAGTTGTTGACTGCAGTAATAAATACAGTCTATATCTCTTTAGAAGGCGTAATCATACCTAGTGTTACACTTAATATACAATATACTTGCAAATTCTGAGTTCAGACTTTGCAAGAATTGCATTGCTTTCTCTAGGATAACTTAATACGTAGATGACATCTTTGTCTGTCTTACTAATATCTCACTTATTTAATACTAAGTTTATTATTACTATTGTTTTTTCCTGCAGAAAGACACTGCAAGAGAATTACCACCATTCAACCCCCAAGTGATACTCTCAGAACGCAAAAAGAAACATGATCAACTCTTAACCACAGACCATTCAGCATCACTGCAAGAAACTGATTCTGACATGACTAGGCCTTCTCTATCTATTATATTTCAGCTTGCGTTTACTGACAAAACATACCCCTACAGTATAGCTATACTTGTACTTCTGCTTCTAATATTACTTTCCTTGTATTTTCTTTGATGTCCCTGTTTCCATGTCTTCAGTCAAAGTGCAGCAGTGTCCCCATCACACAGATTTTTCTCAGAGTTTCTTCAGTGAAGATTTCAGCGTCAGTGGCTTGGAAAAGATTTTTTTAAATGCTGTCAATACATATATTTTAAAGGCAAGTTCTCTCTTAACCTCTCCACGTCTGTACTCAGCAGTTACATGTACACTAAACTATTGTACGAGGCTGTCTTGTGTCACCAATGTTGGGATTTATTATTTTTTTTTAAACTGGAACTTTGCTACAGCAACATTAAAGTATCATAAAGTACAATGAGGTGTGATATCTAATTATTCCAGCACTATTATGTTGATGAGTGGTTTGTAGCATCTTTGTACAGCTTCAGAAATCGTTTATTTAAATACTGATGGATTAAGTCAATGGGAATTTAAAATTTTCTTCTCTTTATTCCAGTGTGTAAAGGGAAGATAGTAGCCACAAACTCCTTATTTTAAAATAGACTTTGCTACAGTTTTTGCCTTTATCTAAGTTGCCACACACTAGTTAGTTCAATCACTCATTTTCATTGGATTTCCTTACCTTATTACAATACGGACATTCACCAAAGATGACATTAAAACTTTGTCTGCTGGAAGGAAGACTTTGTAGCCACTGCAACACAAGAAAGTGGATTAAAATTCACGCATGATCTATTATCAGGAGGAGTCTTTTCAGAGTGCATTTGATCAACATCTGACATGGTGTGTGTCAGGTCAGAGCCTGTGCAAGCACACAGTGACACAGGTTCCTTTCCATAGAGAGTTTATTTAGGAATTGCAGGTTAGAAGACAATAGGAAGCACAGTGACTGTTGTAGTGCTCCTTAAAGGATTTTGCTTCATCTGAAATGTAAGTGGGCAACGCTTCTTTTCTAGAATCTGTGAGTTAGTGAGGAAGTCTGTCCCACTAATTACCTCATAGAGACAAGCCTGGTGAAAAGGTTGTCCACAGCGCGGATCATCACACACTTGATCTGGAGTAGCGCCGTTGAGGCGATAGGCATAGCAGATCCCACAGTCCTTAGCAAAATCCTTGAAACACAACATGTGTTAGCTTAGAGTGCAACTGCAAGGAGGAAACAGGGCTGGTAAACACGTTCATCTCTTTGTCTTTGCTTTTTTCAGTTTTTGTTACTTAGAATTACTAAATGTTTTTGCCTTCAATAAATACATTTGCACCACTCTGGTATGAAGAGTGAGTTTATTGCCCAGATGCACAAGACTCTGCAAGGTTGTATTTTCTCCTTTCACTGAATTAGGTCTAGTCTGACAACCATTTTCGTACTCTTGGGCCACACTGTTTCTTTTTTATTACACAATTTTTTGTCATCGCATTGGGACATCAGACACAAGACCCCACAGTCAGATACTAATTTAAAAACTTCACAAGTGAAAGCAAAGCTAGTAATCCAGTGTTACAGCATTGTCAAAAATTAATTCCAAGTTTGTTTGAAATGCAGCAGTATTTGTACGGCCTCTTGTCCCCTCTAAGCAGCTCTACCTAATTAGAACTTAAGTCATCAACATCCATAACAGAATGTTTGCATTTTCCACATCTCATTAGCTACTCTGGAACTTCCTCTTTCCCTTTTAATAGCAAAGCCTGTTATTAATCGCCTTACTGCTATGAAGGCCACAGGAAAGTGTGCACCTCTAATCAAAGGTTAACAAGCTCTGACAATTGTTGCTTGAAGTTCAGAAGTCCCTATGACAATATATTAATCCAATTACCTCTCTTCTAAGTCTCTTGTTTTTGCTGGCAGTTATAAACTGACGGCTCAAATTTTACTTACTGAGAAATAACAACTGATCATTAACAAAAAGCAACTTACACTTTTTTCTAACACAGAACAAGATGGAAAATCAATTTCTAAGAGGTCTTTCAAGTTTTGTAATAAACCAATTTCTGGATCCCTGCAGGTGGGAGAGAGGGAAAAAAGAGTCAACACTAAGAATGGCAAATACCATTTCAGTTTCAAATTTGTATTACTAAAGATGCTTACCATGAGTGCATGTTGTTGTTCAGCTTAATTCTCAAAGGGTTAACCACTGCAAACAATGGGCATAAATAATTACATCATCTTTAGAAGCCCCTTTACTCCCCCACCCAATCTGACTTTATATTTCAGCAATGAAGGGGGAAGGCTGGGATTGTGTTTTTTAAAATTATTCAAAGTACCTCAGTCAGCAACTGCTCTTAGCTTTTAGTTTTTGAAATTCATTAATACTAAAATATACTGTTGAAGATTTGATCTTATTTACCTTAAAAAGTTGGTAAACAGCTGTGGGACATGGAGTAAAAGACTTTACTATATATGTCCTTAGTGTTCGGAAATATTTAAGTTTTAATTAAAAAAAAAAAAAAAAAAGAAAATTATGCCAAAATATAAACACAATTGGATTCCCTCCAAACTGTGCAAGAAAGGTACTGGAAAAAAGCATCCCTCACAGAGGAAACCAGCATGCCATGGATTTAGACTGTTAAAAACCCCAAGATCTGCTGTGTAAAACTCCGCTGCACACATACCCTGGCAGAGCCAGGAATTAAGCTAAGTAAAATTTACTCCAGGAGTCTGACCTAGCTTACACCAGTATCTGTTCACCAGAGACAGCTTCTAGAAGAAACAAAGAGCGTAGATCTGCTGCCATACCATGGTCTGCTCCAAGAAAATAACACTCAGGAAGCATGTTTGGATGCCGAGGATCCACCTCTACGTTCACTGAGACATTGTTGCCTATGAAGAGGAAGCACATCAGTCACTGGGGAAGCTTTTCTTCGCAGTCAAGTATTTAAAAACAGAAACATTAACCTTTTTTAAAAGCAGTTTTAAATTGGCTAATTCAGGCTGGTTTTCATTACAACATCATTAAAAACTGGGTAGGTATTCAAATTAGTGTACAAAATATCAGTATATATTAAATATTTAAATTCCAATGGACTGTAATTAAAAATAGCAACTGATTAAAAAAACCTGCCAGTCTTGCATTTTTTTAAGGCTAGTCTTAACACTTCCACTTATTTCTGAATAATCAAAGTCAAGCTAGATGACATAATTCATTTGAAATCTTAGTGAAATTTTAAAGGTAGTAGAGTTGTTAATTCCTCATTAACTCTTACAATCCTAAAGTAAAGCATAAATACAATATTAACCAGTAAAATTCAGTCCCCTCCACAGTGTATTCCTGGACTGAGCAAATAGTGGTATGTTTTTGAAGTAGCAAATATTGTTATTTTACAAGAAACCCCATCACCCTCCTAGGGTCTGCTATTCACAAGGGATAAGCAGCTCAGAAGTGTTCTGGATCCAGGTTAAAGACCTCACAGCAAATTCTCTTCTAAATAAAAACAGGGGAAACGCAACATTTTTTTGTAAATAAGAGGTATGTTAGGCTTGCTCTCCTAGAAGAAATTGGAATGAATGAAATGAAAGTTGTCTGTGACTGACAACAAAGGGCTAAAAGCCTCATCCTGCCTTCTCCTGATGTAATGTGAGGCACTATTTGAGGCTTTTCTTTCCTTTTCATGGGTCTGTGTCAAAGTGCAGCAGGGCTAAGATAAAGCCACCCTGGCTGCATGTGCGCACACACACACACACACACACTTGAGTGTTGTCCGACCCACATCATTCGGTTCCTGAACTTTTTCTGTCCCTCTCTCCATCCACAATGAAGGAGAAGTCTTGGCACCTCACTAGCCCCTTTTCTTTTTCATGCTGCAGGCAATCAGTCTTACCACTGGTTTCAGTGACAATTTAGGTCTACTTTGGTCCACTGTATGTTCTCAGATTTCCACAATATGCTATTGGTATTTTGGATTTGAGCTAAAAAGCCGAACTCTTCTTTCAAAGATAACAATTCCCCCTGTATTTCTAACATCTGACAGTGGCAAGTTTCTCCTTTGCAATTACAAGACTGCTTATCCTATACATATTAAGACTTTAAAATGCCAGACACCAGCATATGATTTAAGGTACTTTTTCAGATGGTTAACACTGTAAGCCTTTTAATTTCCTCTCTTCTATTTCTTTGTCCTTTCCACTGCCTTTTTTAATCCCCTTCTCTCCCTTTTGATTGCACACTAATATTCCTTTTACTCTTCCAGGACAGGATCAATCTAAAGTAATAGTCTGGTAAAAAATCTGGAATTTGTGAACGAGATAAGGGCTTCATCTAAGCGAATTTTTTACAAATACTGATTTTTCTAGTTATCTAGTTAGTTTTTGACAGTTACATGTTCGTAATTTACAAATACACACTATTTTCCTGCAGCAACTTTCATTTTATGTAACACCATAAAGTTGTAATTAATTTCCTAAACAGGTTAAATATTCTGTGGAAGGTTTTTTTTTTTTCATACACAAAACAAAGAGAATTGTGTCTTAGTGGTTTTAAGTGCTACCTTTCGTTTTCCATCTGATGGATAAGTAAAGCAAAACATCACCCCAAGTTTTACTTATCAAACCCACTTTATTCCTTCTAATCTGTTCATACCTATTGCAATTCTTCTTGTTGTAGCACTCCGTGTGGGATTTTCCGGCTCAAGCACCCATGTCTTCCTATCAATTTCATCCATGGCATCCCAGAATTCTTTCAGCGATTCTAATGCTGCCAGGAACTGATTATAAATGTCCGTTAAGGAGTTCTACGAAAAAAAGAAATTTAAATAACTTGTATTTAATTTCTACCTACAGCCACACAGAAGATTTAAAAAGAAACTGTAGGTAATTTAAGAAGTATTAAAATCTAGTGTGTATCTAGTTGTATCATGGTAACATAAAATACTGAACCTCACAGTTTTTTTAATTGAAACAACACAAGTACAGAATAGCTCTGTCCTGAGTTTAAATAAGTTCCCTAATCCTGGTAGTTCCAACATGTGATACAGGTAAATCATACATGGATTTATTTGATAGTGTTTTACACTCCTTTTCAGAAAACTTTTCTGAAAACTGGTAACTATTAATTTCCATTGTAATTTGCAACTACCCCACTGTATAATTAAAAATCATCATCATCTACTATTAAATTTCTAACATTCTGATACTCTTGTCTCCTTCAGCTGAGCAGTGGTACCAGCATAAATACACAGAAATGCCCACATAACTGAAGTAGCTTATTTATTTTTAAAAACCTCTAAGAAGTATAGCCTAACAATTTCATAATTACCTCAAAATTAAGCAGTATAAAAACAGGTACTTAACATTCAATTTCAAGCCATGTAAGTACGGTAAGAGAAGAAGAAACCACCTAATAATCAGAGGATTACACTCAAGGGATTTCAGTATTTGAGAGTGGATTAGATGGAATCAGAAAAATGTCTCATTATACAGGACAATATACAGAACAGCACTGCAAAAGAAGTCTTATTAAAATCATCACTGAGTGTAAAAGTAACCATTTATACGGGGAAAGACTTCAAGTAGAGAAAACACTCTGCAGTTAACATCTTTCCAAATGCAGATGCCCAAGAAGGTACAAAACATGAATTTAAGGAGGTGAAAGGAGCTGAAGAATGCATGAGGAGGAACGACATGAGTTCTCTCTGGAGTAACACCCCATACATGTTTTGAGCCTGATGTCAGATGGAATCAGTGGAGGAAATGGGATGTGTTAGAAGAAGACAAGGAAGAGAGTAAGGAGCCATTAGAACGTGGCTTCATGTGGAAGGATGAAGCTATGACAGGAACACAGTGAAGGCGTCAAGAAACTAGACAAGGGTAGTAGGGAAGGGAAATGAAGGTTGGGGAGAGTGTTTTGGAGACACACTCTTGCCAAATAACTTGTTTCCTCAAATTATTTGATACTGGGAAACGCAAGAGTAGAAAGATAGGAATCATTCAAGAGCACCAGAGGGTATTTGGAAATCTTTTACACAGAACACAATTGAACAATGAATGCAAGGGCAAAAAGCAGAGAGAGCAGGAGAGAACTGACAAAATATGGATAAAGAGATGGTAAAGCAGTTTTGAAAACCAAAAAGATACCAAAAAGATTTCAAATATCTTTTGGCCTGGTAACAAGTTCTCAGGGTCAATAAGAAAAGGCAAAGCAAAGCAAGCAGTTCTTAAAGAGGTATTTTTCTATCAATAACACAAAATATACACGGAATGGATTCCTTTAAGCTTTAGTAATCATGTTCTTCATTTCTCACTGGACAAAAAGAAGCAAATTATATTAACATTCTCAGATGAAATAATATGATTTTTGTATGTAATAAGTTGTTATATTTTACACATACATATTTTAGAAACGGTGTAGCTCAGAAATAAAACACTACATTTTTTCCTGCTGTTATTAAATTATATTAAAGTAGGAAAGCACTTAAGCAGAAAAATGTGAATACTGCCAATCTCAAAATGTAACGCTTATTATCTTTAAAAGCATTTTGTTACTTTTATAATACCTGAAGTGATATAATAGTGTCAGTCACTTAACCACATCTTAGAGTATAATATCTTCATCTTAAGTACTATTATTTCCAGTATTTTAATAATTTTCACACAGTCCTGAAATGTGATCTTTTGTGCTCTGATGACACTTAAATTAATAGCATAATTTTCTGGTACTTGCAACAGTTGCTTTCCATTTTGATTTTTTACATTTTTCTATATCACATACAGATAAATCCTCTAATAATCATTTTTATCTTTATCTTTTGGGAATTCAAAGGGTTTCACTAGAAAAAAGAAACATCAAGGGATTATAACCCACAGATAAGTTTTTAAATCCTATTAATTTTAATACTAATTGTAATTTTTCAATGATGTTCCTTAAAAAGGTGGTTAAATCTTTTTTTTAATGCTCTGTTCATTTGATCTTATTTGCATGCTTCATTGATGTTGCCAGCTGTCTCCTGCTATATACATAAATGCATCTATAGCTATTTAAATACATCACATGCTTGTCATGCAAACCATGAAAACTGTAGCATTCCTTTTTATTTGATTAAGCAACTAATTTTTGGTCACTGCCCAACACTTTCAGAAGAGATAGCTCTCATGCTTTTTTTATCTATGCTACACCAAGCTAGTAATTAGTAATGTCAAATAGCACAAAATCTTTGTTTCTTGATCATCTTTGTACAAATGCACTAAAATTTGTATGAAACATGTCAAATACTCTTTGGAAAATAAGACACTGTTAATCCAAGATATCATCACTGGCTGCCTTGACTCTAAAATCCACTAGCAAAATCAAAGTGGTTACTCCAGCCTCTATCTGTTCAGTTTCTGTGCTCACCAGGCAAAACATCCATTAGAAAACCAAAGAACATGGTGGCAGTTTAATCTTTTACAACAACTTAAAACAAAATGAAGGTATTTTTAACGTATGACATAAACCTTGCACTTTATTTCTAACTGCTGAAGACACTGACATCAGCTGCCTGTAGGAGTAGTAATGATGAGGTAGCAGAGAAAATGAAATACCAGTGCTAGAATAGTCACAGAACCCAAGCATTTTGCACAAGTGGATGTCAAAGTCTTTTTAAACTTGATTAAACAGTACCTTTAACATTTTTTCTTTCCCCTGTGTTTTTCTTTTCCCACTGCAGGGGCTGGAAAGTTATCCCTCTGCAGCTGTGCTCCCTGATCCCAAGGCTGATTGTTACAGTCAGTGTAGGAGGCACTACTGAGGGTGTGCTCCAAGATGAAATGCTGCCCATGATTCTGACCAGACCTTTAACAAACCAACCAACCAACCATGGCATAGCTGGGTCAAAGAAGTTTCTAAGATGAGGAATGAAGAGTCCACCACTAGACAAGGTCAAAAAACTTTTACTGGTTTAGACTAATAAAACAGCCTAAGAGGAGATGTGATTAACTACTATTATCTAGGCTAGGGTAGCTGTACAAGATACCTAGAGCTAAAGCAGGTTGAAGGACCCACAAAAGTGAGTTAGTACAGATCAGCAGCCAAGTTCCTCTCCAGTGCAGCACTGAGGTCCCGAGAAAGCCTGATAGTACTAGGACACCTCATGACCTCCATATGAGAGCTTGGAATGTTTATGACAAAGATATGCTGCACAATTTAAGCATCTCCTTCCCTTCCGCTCTCTCTAATGACCATCACAGCAACTGAGCAGCCCTAAAACATTATTGAGTTTATCATCATTTTCATATGGAAAAATAAGAGAACTGAGAAAATGTTTAGAGTACTTAGCTTGAGATGCCTTCAGCTCGCTTTAAGAGGATTGTTTTTATTGGAGCATCACCTCCCATGACCACAGTCATAACTTTAAACACTCAATATTTTTTCACATTTTTAAAATCTTAAGTTGTGAGGGTAAAAACCAAAGAATACAACTAGTGCTGACTTGTGAAAAGGCACTGTAAGTAACTTTCAGTACAGATAGCTTTACCTCTCAACAAAGCCTCAAAGTCCTAGTTTTTCCAGGCTCTATGAGGCAAAAAATTGATATACACTGATACAAGTTATACTAACACAGTCCATTGGACTGAACAGCAATTTAATGTTAATTTGGAGGGCTGTGAATCTGTGATCTTAACTTCTGAAAAGAGGTGTTTGTAGAGATTGGGTTAAATTGGTTATTTTACAGGAAAACAGATGCATAAACATACCAACTTTGATGAGTCCCCAACAATTAGATGCAACTTTGACCCAAATGTTACTTTTGTGCTATCGGACTGTATGTATCCTCCAGTCATTTCAACAACTGGTAGGAAACAGAACAGTTACTTTGGTCAGTGAAAATCAGATATTCTGGACCTATCTGTTTCTGAGGGGAACAGACCTTCTCTTCTAGCAGGAAAGAGGCTCCTGTAGGTTTGCAACATTTTTGTTTCCATTTCTGTCCTCTGCATTCTCATTCTATGTCATCACTGGTAGTTACTCATTTAAATTATTTCTTTTTTTTTTACTTGATTCAAACACTTTCCCAAGTTCACCCCTATTTACATACACTGTTTCATTCAATTAAATGAATAAGGAAGAATGGAAAAAAAAGTCACTCTACTCTTGGTTTTTAATTTCTAGAGCCACAGAAGCTGGAAAGAATTAAAAAAAAAAGTCTAGAGTCTGCCCCTGCCATAAAATCCATGAACCTTTCAGCAACTTTTAAGGAGTGCTATATGCCTATGTGGTTCTTCTGTCAAATTTCAAACACCTGCTCCAGGTGCCGTTGAAGTAAATATTAATCAAATTGTTCTAATTAGGAAAAATACAGCACAGTTTACTTTTTCTTTTAAACATAAATCTTTAATCTTTATTCTAAGATTTTTTTTTTGCTAAAATTCTTCCTAGCTCAAAATTTGCTTGTCCAAAATTAATACTGCAAAGCCTTGTAATGGAAAAGGTAAAGTAACCTAAACTATAGATGCTGTTACATGCTTACCCATTACTTATTCATAGATAGGATACAATTTAATAAAGTGAACAGTTGTTGAATGGAAAAGGATCACCTGTATCATCTAAATAATTTATGATTCTTTAGATACGTTTAGAAACTTTGTTTCTCATGAGCAGTACTTTAGTAACAATTTTCCCTCTCCTTAGCACAAATCAAACTGAGGCACAACTCTGAAATCTTTATAAAGTGTCTTGTCAACCATCTCCATTTATTTGTATTTCTAAATGTATATAAAGCTGTTGTCTGTGAGGCTCCTTCACTAAGAAAAAGCACAATTATGATGCATTTAACTGTTTTCATGAAAATAATCAAAGAATAATCTCATTCATACCACTGTAGCTTCTGAATCTTGTATTACTGTTTAATTGTTGGCTGGCTGCATGACCTCATTAGTCATTAATTTCCACTCTCATGACCTTCATGTAGCCAACCAGGTGGGCAGTGGTCAGTATAGAAACAATACCCTGATGTGAAGGCAGCAGAATATAGATGCACTGAAATTGCAGACCTAGGCTTCCAGGGTGTATGCTAAAATGTGGAGACAGCACATTTATCTAGTTATTTAGAAAAATAATATAACTGAAATAAGTAGATGTTCTTGCACTTGTCATTGAGAAGCACTCTGCATTTATTTGGCACTTACAACAGTAGCAGCAGCAGCATTGCCCTTGGTGCTGATTTCTTACTACTCTAAAACGTCTCCTCTGAGCCAGAATACACTGGCTGTTGCTGATCATGCTGTGAGACACCTGCACTGGCTACTAGGCTTGTCATGACGCACAAAACCCTACCATCTTCAGCTTGACATTGTGCAAGTTATAATTATTCATCCAAATGAATATGTCAGAGCAGCAGCAGCAGACCTCTCATCAGAGCAAAAGAAAAATACATCAAAACATTATCAACCCAGCAGGAAGACAGGGACCATAAGGAAAATTACCCATTTTTAATATGGATGCCATAAAGCCATGTCTATTATTATACAGAAGAAAAAAAAAACAAAAACACAAAAACCAGCCATCCAACAACCCCTCAAGTTTAAAGTCCAAATGCACTGAAAAGGACCTGAAATAGGCAACAGCACACACAGGGTGGGTGAAAAAAAAAAATCAATTACCTGAAATCTATTTATATTTTCTTTTTTCAGGAGTTTATATTCTAATAGTGCAATTGCATCATTTTAGTTAAGCCTTGTCAGTTCTTACACTGATGACCAATAAATAGTAAATTTTAAGACATATCAGTACCAAAACTTCATGTTTTATTTTTTTTTTACTAGAAAATAGGTATAGGGTGTCCTTTTTCCCTTTTAGGAATCAAATTTTTCAACCACTTGAGGACCTGCTAAAATCTGCTACCAGTGGTGTTTCAGCATTATCTAAGCTTAACCCTTATTTTACCATGGCATGAAGACTGCTCACTGCCATTATCTCCATACATTTGGACAACAAACAAAATTCATGCAGTTACTAGACACATTTTTTCCAGAAGTGTTAGGTTCATGCCACCCATACAGATAAGGTCACTTAAAAAATAAATAAACATGAAGGTTGTGCAACTAAAGCCTGTCTATCAGCAGAATGCACAGGTTGCTGGTATTTGTTTCAGTATTACAGCAGGCTATCTGCAGCTAGAATTAGAGTCTCATGATTGCAAAACGGAGTCTTCAGTCAAATACAAACATCTATTGTTCATGTTTTCAAATAGCCCAGAGCTAATTCTAACCGTAAAAAGCTTTTAAGATGTTCTGTATTAGAATGTCATATTTTTACCATTTGATTTCTACTTGGTTGTAGTGTCAATATTAATATATTCACTCCCATCTTGAACTTGTCAAAGAAGGCTGCTTCATATCATGTTTGTCAATATTTAATTAAATTAAAAAGTCCAACTAGTACCTTTAAAATTACTAACAGTAAACACAGAGAAGTAATGACTGTCAAGGATACGTGGAATGTTGTAAGATGAATCAGAAGAATGTAAAATTAATAATATACTATTAAAAGTATGTCTAACATTCAAGGCTAGAAAGAGTATTTGAAATCCTGCCTGACGTATATGGAATCCAGTACAGTTCAACAGAAAACCAGTATCTGTTTAAATTGCTCTAAACCATACCAGAGAATCACTAAAATTAGATATTAAACTAAATAAATTTTTCATTTGCAATGGTCCATTTTTGCAGTTGTTTTCCAAAGGGCTCATATTAGATGACCTGAGGTGACACACAAAACCTTGAGCTTCGCAGTCAAAATTATATGCCCATCTTAAAATGATTGTGATGCAACCTGTCAGCCATGTTTCACATGTAAATTTAGTACCATAAAGACAGACATTATTGATGGATAGAAATTGTTTCAAGAGTTTGAATTATGAAATACAATACTTTATTTAAAATCTATTTTGCTGAATTTAATGAAAGTAAACATCAACTATTTTCTAGAGATATCTAAGTGGTGACACTTAAATCCACTTAATGAAGTACATATGCTCTATTAACAACAAAACATACAAGAAACAATGCAAGAAGGACTAAAAAAAGACAATGGCTTTTGGTTCTTTATATTAACAATATCAGTTAAATGATGAAAACTGAATTCTATTAAGTACTTTCCTGTTGTTCTTTTGATAGTAACTGAAGAAGTTTTATTGTTATGAAAATGATATAGGATAAAAACCTGCCTTTTTTAATGTTTGTTAACCTTAGAGGGTGCCTCTTTTCTGTAATACAGTTATTTACTGTGCATATATTTTTCCAATACCACTCCTCAAGATATTTCAGCTGTATGAAAAGCTTAAGAAAAAAACCAGCCAGTACAAGTGCAAAGCATAGAACATGCAAGGTGCATCTATGGCAAGGGAAATATTTAAAACAAAATATGGAGTTCAGTATTATTACATTTATATAAGCATGTATAAAAGTAAAATGTATACAGAGGAAAAAAGCTGGAGTTAAAAAATAAAGTCTAACCTCTTATTGCCATCTACATTTTGCTCATGTATCTGTTATTAAAAAAGATGCACGGTATAGCAGTTTACCTGTGGCATCCAAGAAACAGCAAACTGAACAGGAAAATCCACAAGGCAATCTGGTGGTTCTGTTGGATACTGAGGGAGGGAAAGAAAATACAGTTGTCATTTTTTTAAGTGATTTTAAGTCAGACTGATACTCGGCTGCCAAATTTGATAACAAAATATAAGCACTTCAGGCATCTTGAGAACTTTGCTCTTAAAGGGAACAGTATGTAAAGCATTTTCAGTAATAGTTATGAATGTTAATTATCATTTAAAGAACTCTATGTGTAAACAGTTTTTTAAATATCAGTTCATTAGTAAAGGCAGGAGAATCAGTTTTCTCTGTCCAATGTTCACAAAGACACATTAAAAAAGAACTTAAGACAAAAAAGATTAAATACCTAAAAAACCAATATCCTCAGTTACCTCTACTGGATAGAGAAATGTAAAAATATAAATAAAATAAAATAGCCCTTTCATGAGACAAGAACTAATTTCCATTTTAACTAGAATATTTGCACTGATTTGCAACATTTTTTGTTTTGAAACTGAACATAATCAAAGTACATAGCTATTTAGAAAGAGATAAATGAACATACACTCAAAATTAAAATAGCTCCCTGTCCCTCATGCCAAATTAAAAGGTATCAATAAGGAAAAAAAAACAAACTAGTTGCTTTAAGAAAACTGAAGCTATAAAACTAAAAGTTTTGATGACTGCAAAAATAACCGAGTACTCTTTACACTAGTAAATCTATTGTATTGCTGCTCAACAGCCAATATGATGTCTGGAAAAAACCTGGTATCTTCTGAAAAATAAAGTAGCAAAGGAAAGAATCATCTACTTACAAGTAAACTGTACCCTTTCTAAGAGCGCCTTAAATTGTATTCATCTGAGAAGCTGTTTTCTTTAGTCCTAAACAACCTTTCAAATCCTACAAGGGATGTGCACAGCAATTTTATCGACATTGTATCAGTATTGCATCAACTGCCAACACAAGAAAACATTATACGGAATCTTACTGGGGACAGAGATGAAAAAGAGACCCAGTTTCCTCAGAGAATTAAAGAGCTTTACAACAAACAGGTGAAGTTTGGTTAAAGAGAACCAAAGAGACTTAAGACAAACAGGTGAAGTTTGGTTGTGCTGCTACCCATAACAATTGTCCATCCAAAGTAAACCTCTAGACATAAACACTGTCCTTATTTATCAGACATCTGGCAATCAATTTGTCCAATTTTTTAAATGTATCTTTATTTTATGTAAAAAATGTTATTCTACAGTAATTAGCTTCAAATTGTTCTCTATGGCAAAGAGCAAAAGACAGACATGGTCTCCCCAGAGCATTCACTCTTCATTACTTTGATTTTAATAATAATCTAGTGTATTTATGGATTTCACAGAAATTTGTTTAAACTTGCTTTTTAATGTGCCTTCATTTGTGGTGTCTGTTAGGTATCTATTTTCTGAAGACAATGTTACTATCTTGCACTTCACAGTTTCATCAAAATGGCAGCAGACAAGTTAAAAGAACAGCAGCAGAGCAAGTGAAACAACTAAATTGGACAGGAGGCAGTTACACTTACTGTAGGATTATTGTTCTTATATTGTAGGCATTGTAAAGGCTAGTGGTTTTGCACTGCAGGTATTACTTTTCATTAACTACTTCAGTGCTTGCAGAGAAATAAACTTGTTTTCAATATATGAGTATGCCTAGAACAAACTAAGGCAGGACAACCTTTTCCATAGGGTTGGTTTTAGAGCTACTTCATTTAAATTCCAGCAGCACTAGCCAACTATGTGTTTGCTGTCTTGCTAAGTAAATTCATTTTATGCAGTCTTCTGTAGGGTGCCTTTGAGTAAGTGCTTGCAAACTGATTTTATTAACTTTGTATTACTTCAAAAAAAAAAAACAACCCTAACCAAAACATAGCACCTTTCCCCCGCATTTTTAGTAAAATTTTCTTTAGGAGCACAATATTGTACTGTGCACTGGATAATTGCCCAAAACATGGCAACAAATAATTATGTTATTAGTTACATTAAAATATATGTCAGAAATAATCCTACTGTTCTTTATAACAATTTAAACCATTACTAAACAGAAGATTTATATTGTATTTTTGAGGATGCAGCTAATTTTATCTAATGTATTTTCATAACTGTTGGCAAATCATTCAAATAATTACCAAAGCATTTCAGTTACTATGTGCCATGCAAAATCTAGCAGTGGCCTATTTTAATTATTGAGACTCTGAAATGTCAAGAATCCAACACACTTTTCATGCAACACAAAATTAAATCTGATAAATAAAACCCAATGTACTTGGTTTTATACTTGCAAAGATGCATGCTTCATTTTCAGATAAATTCTCTAGTAATTTATTTAAATTGTGAATGGAAGATTTTTTGACATTTTTAATCAAATAAATCAGAAAACCATTTCATAAAATGTATCTGAGCATTAAACAATAGATCTCCTTACGAGGTTTAAGCATTATTTACAGAAGTCAAAATTGTGTAGCATGATTTGGCTAACATACTCAACTATGACATGACTATTCTCAATTCTTCCAGGTTTAAATTGGTCGCCCCAAGTTTCCTTGACACTTGACAAATGCAGTTTATATAGAGCAAGTGTTTAGAAAGGACAGCTCCTAACAGAAAGCACATTAAGACAAGGACAACAGGTGGAAACATTTAACAGTGCATTAAGGAAAAGTCCTCAAAATGTCCAAGCCTTATGAATGACAGCAAAGGAGTATTTAGGGGATTATCTCAATACACATGATAACCTTAAAAAGAGATTCCTAAATCACTTATTGAATAGTTTCTTCCTGAAAACATTGTCAGCAGGGTTATAAACTTCTTTCACTGTATGGCATCCACGAGGAAAAGGCTGAATAAATCCAGCTGCCAGAATACAGACAAGAACCAGCAATATGTGCTTGGGAGGAGAGGTTTAGCTCACATGTTAACCCTAATCAAAGAAACAGCATAACATAAAAAAGCATGCTTTTATTTAAGCATGTTATCAAAAGAAATCCCTTCAAAAAATACTTCAGCAAAGCCTTTTCAAATGTATTAGATATGTATATGAAGGAAAATCAAATCCCCATGTCACCAAAACCATGTTTCACATATAAATTTTCTCTTGTGGCAGGTTTAAATGCCTGACATGGTTTAAAAAGGACAAGCAATTATTGATCCTTCTCATCCTAACAATCACTTGAAAAAAAATAATAAATTGTTTACTTGTTACAACAGACAAGTTGTTAGCCTAGTCTCTTTACTACACTGTATCCTTGGCTGCTAGATGGTGCTTTCTTCTGCCATTAGGAGTCTCAGCTTCAGGCATTTTATTACTATAGAGAAAATGCACAAGTTTTTACAAGAACAGAAAACTGTAATTTTGATACCCCTTACAGTGCAGTGGTAAGTTAAGGCTAAACAGAACCAGCCAATGCATAAAGTATAACAGTGTTTGACTGTGGCAGCTGCTTCATAAGAAAGGGCACTGCACTTTTTTATTTCCAAGTACTTAAAATATTTTACTTCAGTCACCACAAAATCAAGAAAACACTTAGGGGCAACGGTCTGCACTTAATTTCTAGTGTCATACTAATTATGGGATAGCAGGTCCCTTATAAACAATGACAATACAGTCTGGTTACTCTCCTTACATGTTAAATAGATCGTAATTGTACTTCCTTATGTATTTTTTCCATCTGTGGAAATTCAGTAACGGATCAAGCAGCAAATTAATTATGCATTCATTACTCTGTGCATATAGGATAATTTTACTCTTTTTTTTAAAATCCACTGAATCAACCTCAGTTCCAAACAGTACATTTTCCACAGACTGCTTCTTCCACTCTAATGTAAAATTACCTTGTTCTATGTGAAATAAAGGAATATAGGATTCCATCAAGGTGAAATCTAACCTTACAATACCATGCCCACTCCTCATCCCTTCAAGATTAATACTCCAGGTGATGGACCAAAGATAGCCCCAAACAACAATATTTAGGCACTTTTTAATCCACTTTTTTTCACCTAGACTGATTTTCTGAAGACAGCAGCTATTATCATACAATTGTCATGATACATTCTGGATATTCATAGATTCTAGTAAGAGATTTATGCCTTGAGATGAGAAATTCTATTAAGAAACATTGTAATTTGAGTTCCATTCTAGAGTACCAGGAAGAATTAAAATGTTTCTGTTTCCTCACACACCATGGATTTGCTTTACAAGCACTGTCAAAATCAGCCATTTATGTAGACTAAAAGGAAGTAATCTAGCATAAGCAACTCACTTCTGTAGTAAGTTTTTTATAAATCTTTATATTTAATAGCTTTAACAGTAATACTTGCTAATGAAGCAACACAGCATCCTCCAATTCTTATTATATGCATAGTCTCTGGATGGAGGGATAATGAATGAAAGTCTCCCAGATGGCTTTGTCTGTAAGCCAGTAAAGTGTTTTTGATGTGATGCACAGTTGCATATGAAGATTCTTAAGATAACCATAATACAATGCCAATTTTAAATAGTTAAGGTCTGAAAACTCTACTACTTATATAAAAATTTCTCAAAAAACCTTCCACCATTATCTTGCAGAACAAATGCACAAACAAACAAACCAGCTCTATGAAATACTTTTCAATTAAGAAAAATTCATTTATTTTGAGGAACCCTTAAAATATTTTCTCCCACATAAATTCACCTTTGCATTTAACTTCAGAGTGATGAGATGCTGTCGACCACAAGAGTCTTCAGCTTTTAGCTTGATTGTGGTAAGACCAGTATCCACATATGCGACGCTGAAAGAGAAAAGAAAACTCTAACAGCATTGCAAGAAGTAGAGCTTCAAATGCCTGCAATACTCTTATTAGTCTGTTACAAATATTAATCAGAGGAAGTCCTATATGCCAACCATTTCTGTTGTTCTAGATTTACTGCTGCTAATACACCAGTCTACTGCTTAATGCAGTCATATATCTTGGGGTTATTTACAACGTGTGTCAAGGCTCATGCTGTGGTCAGTGAGCACTGTGTTTCAGTTTTCCATCAGTGGAACCTTTGACACACACAGCATGTTCCTGTCAGCCTCTACTTATGTACACATTAAACTTCCTGTCAAATCTTTGATCCATTTCTGCAGTTTCTCACTGTATGAGACTTTTATGCTCTCGATTTGCTTTTCTCTTCAATGAAGGTCTCTTTTATTATCAATATCATTATTGTGGAAAATTCAGTGGATATTGGTTCATATTCTGAAATTGATTTTCTGCAGAAAACAGTACCCAAACAGGTACAAAATGAGTTATTTATGGTGATTTGTCTTTGTTTAATGACAGTTTTACACAGTATACATGCACCCAAGCAAGTAGCAAGTACATACTAAAAGTAAGTAAGTTTTAAAACTTCTGACATAATCACTGACTCTTAAGATGCCACTGATTTGTATTTCCCACAACAATGAAGATGAATACAATTATAAAATACATTGTTCTCTAGAAATATATTCTGACAAGGAGCTTCAGCAACACGCCAAAAAGGTTCCAACTTCATATATTTACCAGTGAACCGGGCTTGTAGATATTTTGGCATTTTTACTATGTCATTCTTGCATAAAGATAAAAAGCAGTCCAAGATTGTTGTACAACTTAACACCTAGACTGATGGAAAGATCTATCAGAGTTGAAAGAAAGCATCTGCTTGCTGACCTAAGTAACATTATTTATTTTTTTTAACCATTACATACTAGCTCAGCCACTCAAGCCAGCAAGCTGGGAAAAATTGTTCTCTTTCAAGTGAAACGGGCAATGGAGTTGTAGAAGCCTGTACAAGAAAAAGCAGACATACACCATAGGGTGTGCATATTCCAAGGAAGGAAGTGAAAAGAAGAAAAAAGTATCTACATAAATGCCACTTGGCCTTAATACGAGGGAACTGAAAAATACAGATGAAAAAAGCAGCAGTGGTAGTAAGTCGGGTAGTAAGTCATGTTTAATGCAATATTAAATAGTCCAAGAGATTCCTGGGAGTATTTTGACACTCATTTTCTCCACAACAGTTGAGAGAAATACAAGTCTTGATGAAAGTGTAATTCAACTGTACTCAATTAAACTTGTTTTCTTTAGAAAGAAGCAGAGCATTCTTAATCCAACTGAAAAAAAAAAAAAAAAATTTGGTACTCCCATTTTGTTTCAACTTTACCTCAAAATTATATCACAGAGTTTTATAAAGATAAGAAGCCACCTATATCTCACCCTTCCATCTACCCTGGGGTGGGGAAATCCTAAACCAGCACCTAGAGCTACTACAATAAAATACAGAGCAATGTCCAAAACAAAGCACAACTGGTGCATCAATGTGCTGTTAGGTTTAAAAATAATTCTGACATCATCTCTTTGGACCACTTCACTCTTGAGGTGCCAGAAAGGTATGTATTATTTTAGTTTAAAATAAAACATCTTAGGAGTTCCTTACTCTATACTGGGTGGGAAGGAACAAGATTAAAAAATTGTTTTTATTTCCTAGATAGAAATGTACATATGTATCTTCACATTTATTTCTGAAATCCTTAGAAGTTCAGTACTTTAACAATTAGTTTAACAACCTGACAGCCTCTAACAAACATATATACATGTTTGCCTAGTTATGTAATTAAAATGTAAATATATGCACACTGTCATAATAAAAATATAGTCACAATATCATTATGTTCAATCATATTTGTAAAGAACCCTCACTTCAGTTTTATTGACAGTATAAATTAGACACTTCAGAAAAAATACGCAAGCATTTGGAAAAGGTGCTAAGAACACCAATAATGGCTACCAGTCTAGCATATGTACAGAGGAATATATCACAAAATTATTTTCAACTGTTGCCCATTATTCAATATTTAATGTACTTTTTGTTTTAGAATTCATAAAGTATATTTTAAAAACGCAATTTTCACTGAGCTTGGAGATAACAGAAAAACCTGTAAAAAGATGTAGATCCTCACTGTGCCACTACAATACAGACACATCTGGAAATTCTTATGACTTTTATTTAATTTCTACTTAAATAACTAGTTGCTAGTAGAAGACACACATTCAAGCTAAGCAACACAATACCCTTAAATTATTACATGTTACAAATGTAGTTAATTGAGGGTAACACAAATTATTGTGAGCACACAACAAGGCAGGATTCCCCTGGAAACGGAGAAACCAAGAGGAGAACATCCTTTATATGAAAAACCTTGGCAAGTACCAAGCAGAAATGCACTGAGACTTGAGAGATCATGACTCAGACCATGGACTAAAAAGATACTAGCAACCTCTATGACATTGTCATTGAATCAATTAGTGAGATTATGAGATAATATTAGAAGAGTCTTTCCCATAGTTTAGTACTACTACACGTGTTCTCTCTTCCACCTCAGTTAATAAGTTTTGTGTTGGTATTTTTCCCTGTTTAAAAAATGAAGGAAGTTGCCCCGCCTGAACTTCTCAGCCATTAGGACCGGCCTTAGTGTTGGAAATGTAGTGAAATTTTATAACCTGTCGAACTGTGACTTTTGTGTACAAATATTTGAATTTGAAAGCATATTCATCCTCCCCCACACCTAAATTAGGTCAAAGAATCAAGTTTTCCCTACGACAGAAAAAGTTATTATATTTAATGCTAGACAGCAGCCCTGTGGAAAAAGACCTGGGGATACTAGTGAATGAAAAGCAGGACATGACTCACCAATGTGCAATTGCAACACAGAGGGCCAACTACATCCTGGGCTGCATCAAAAGAAGTGTGGCCAGCAGATGGAGAGAGGTGATTCTGCCCCTCTACTCTGCCCTGGTGAGACCTCATCTGAAGTACTGTGTCCAATTCTGGAGCCCCCAATACCAGAAGGATATGGACCTGTTTGAGCGTGTCCAGAGGAGGGCTATGAAAATGTTCTGAGGGCTGGAGCACCTCTCTTATGAGGACAGGCTGAGGGAGTTTGGGTTGTTCAGCCTGAAGAAGAAAAGACTCTGGGAGGACCTTATAGTGACCTTCCAGTATCTAGAAGAGGCCTATAAGAAGGCTGGGGAAGAGCTGTTCACAAAGGCATATAATGATAGGACAAGGGGTAATGGTTTCAAACTAGGGAAGTGTAGATTTAGGTTGGACATTAGGAAAAAGTTCTTTAATATGAGGGTGGTGGATCACTGGAATGGGTTGCCTTGAGAGGTGGTGGAGACTCCATCCCTGGAGACATTCAAAGTCAGGCTTGACGGGGTTCTGAGCAATCTGTTCTAGTCAGAGATGTCCCTGCTTATTGTAGGGGGGTTGGACTACATGACCTTTATAGGTCCCTTCCAACCCAAGACATTCTATGATTCTATTATTCTAAACACAGAAGCCTGCCCATTTGCAATCCCTATTACTGTTTGTATTTTCAGTGGTATAGGAGGGAAGAGGTGTAAGATCATTGCAGATAATGTCTTCAATCTGAGAAACTTCATATATTGCTTAGATAAAACCCTTTAGAACACACTAAATTTGTGCCATTTGTGTGAGCTTCTTAACTCACTTTGGAGGTAAAAGACCCAGAGCCTATTGCTCTGATACTCTTTCAATTAAAATACCCCTAAGTTTCTCAGTTGGATTTGCATGCAGTCAGCTTCCAGTACAACTCAGAACTCATCGAAGACAGCAGACTCAGGGTCCCCAACAAGCCACTTCTGTTTTAAGAAAAATCCTGATAAATAAAGCTGGAGGCTTCTCAAGGTGTGAACAGTGATTGATCCTTACTGCCAGTACTAAATGCAGGCTTAGTTTTGTGCTGAAAAACTATACCTGGATGTTTCTAACTGACACGCAAATATGCATCACCTACAACTCAAAATTAGTCTAGGTTAAGAGGCCTTCTTAGTAGTTCATTATATTGTTAAAGGCACAACAAAATTAGAGATGTATCTTACTAAGGCACTTCAAATTACCTTTCTAGGGGAACAAATATTCTAAAGGCAATATCTGTTAAGAAATAAAATAAACATACTTATTCCAACCCAGTATTTCTAGATCTCTGACAAGACAGGAATAGTATTCTGGTGGTCGTGGTATATGCAGGTCTTGTGTATTCCTTAAAGCAATTTCCTGTTTAAAATAACATTGAAAACATCATTGAAAGATTTCAATATTTTTGCATCTATTTAGTCATGTGATTTTTGGAATCCATTAAAAAATATTAAGCTTATGTAAAATTAACTGTACACTGCATTTGTTTTGTTATAGCCTTCAGCTAAAGCAGACAAAGAAGCTGTTTGGTAAATTACTTCAGAAACTGGTAATGAAAACATCTGTAATTTATAAAAAAACCCACAGATGTTGACAAAACAGTCTTCAGATGCAAATATCAAATGTGCCTCTCTTTTTAAGCTAATAAATTTGAAGTCAAGCATCTTGACTGGAAGTACATTTCAAAAGAAGGTTCTATTAAGCCCACAGCTGTCTCCTGGGCTCCACAGCCACAAAAGACAACACATATATGAAATCTCCCATATTATTTTTATGTGGCTATATACAACTTTATATAGCAATCAAAAAAAAAAATCAATTTCTCAGTTTTAACACCATAGGAACCCATAGAGTATGTTTTGCTAACAGACACTCATCAAGTATGTCAAAATGCCTCAAGAAAATTTTTTATCAAAAAGGTAATGTCACATGAGAAAGAAAAACCAAACTCCACTTTTATGTTGTGCTACTTGTTCTTTAAATTGTACTTCAGTTAAAATTACGCTTGCAGGGCAAACAAAAAAATGAATGAAACTTATAATAAAACTATTAATAATTTTAAATAAAATAAATTTAAATAAAATAAATGATATGAAAATATAAAATCAGCATAACAATAATTTCTGGCCAGTTGCCCTGCAGGGTCTTCTGGTTTTTTTTACTATCTGAACTGAGGATAACTATTCTGCTATTGTGAATTAATTATATTTTCATTGCATTCTTATTTTTTGAGTGCTTGTTTATCCAGGCAAATAGAATGGAATAACCATTGTGAAATATTCCAAAACAGCCACATGCATATATTCTTATTCAGTCCTATTCCAAGCACCTCTGCCTAGTTTATTGCAATCTACCTGGTCAGGGATTGAACCACTACTAAGGAAAGGAATTCCTGGCGTAGAGCTGGAGTATAGTACCAGGAGGGTATTTTTGTTGTTGTTTTGTTCTACTGTGTTTTACTTCTAAGTTAAGTGGGTTGTATGCAAGTATTCTTTGCCAAGAATGTCTTACTTACACACAAGAAATTGCCAGTTTCATGTCATTAACTAAAGACTTTGCTACTCTTCAATCCTAGGTAAGAAAAACTTTTTTTAAAAAAGGATAATCAGAAGTCTCTGAACTATATAAAAGCTTTCTGGATTTATTTGCACCTGTCACACAGGTGAAAGCACTTTCAGCAATCCACTGACTGTTTGATTATAAGCCTTCTTTAACATCTGGACAATATCAGGAATTTCAACAAAACAACTGTGGGGGAGGATGGCTCTAGACCGAGATCTCTTGCTGGGATTTTAATTTTTCTTGTAAGACTCAAATTTCCAAAGAGTACAGTCACTTAAAATCCTACAGGATATTTATACAGATATTACATGAGGAGCATACATACAAAATCACCTCTTCTTAAAGAAAAACACACATAAATCCACCTATCAAATAGTGAACTCTAAAAAGCTGAAAGTGAAACCAAAGCTATAAGAAAATCCCATCTTCCACATACATATTCTGTCACTTACCAAAATAGTTTTCAGCTCCACCATAAAACTGACAAGATCTGGGCAGCTGTGCAGCCTCTGGAGGGAACACAGTATCAGTTCATTTTCTTCAACTCATAACATTTAAGGGCAAGCCATTTCAGCCTAACTATCTATTTTTCTAGTATTGTCAAAACAACTAACAGAAAAAAAACAAAACAAACAAACAAAAACCCAACATGTTTAAATATTTCAATTATAGAATGCATCTCCCACAGTACAGGAGACTACTAAAAATGAACCATCACCTTTGTCACATCATGTGACATTACACATTTATATAGTTTATGAAGACTTTATGCATTTATGAAGACACTGTTAAAGACTAGAGTCTTCACCAAAGAGAACAGAAGCCTCAGAATCACTCAAAAATGTTTATTAGCTGGTTACACTTTCTTTAGGGAGTCTCCAGACCCATATGCTTCTAGCTGCTGTACTTGATGAAAGAGCCTGTGGGAAACTGTTCACGACAGTGCCCTGTGTATCTTCCAATGTGATACCTATTTACACTTCTATTTCCTCAGCTCTGTTATCTCTGGTTACTCATAAGCCTTGTCCTACAAAGGGTGCACAGTGTGTAAGATAGTGTCTCAACTAGCACAGGTGGCAAAGATGCCTTCTGAGAAACAAAATATTCTTTGTGACTGCAGGGCTACTGTATCCTTGCTCCAGTTTCTTCTGGACAGGGAGTCTGCAACACAGAAGGAGCTAGATCTATCAATAATTAATGTGAATTCTCTGCATTATGAACAGTTTGTAATAAATAAATACATAAATAAGGAAAAACAAAATCTGTTCCTAATTGAGAGATTACAGAAAAATTCCAGTAAAATGTCGTAAGCCATTTATTTAAAATCTTCAAAAAATAAACCTTGAATAATAATAAAAAAATATTTACTAAATTCTATCCATCTCTCTTTAGATTGACCTGCAAATCCTCAAGCGTTTAAAAATAAATCTGGGCTATGCAATGAAAGAAGAGTTCTTTAACACGTTCAGAATAGGTTTGCAAGAATAATTTTTTTCAGAATCATTTATAAGGATACATTCAAAAGAAAGGGTTTTAAAATTTGTATACCTGCTTTAAAATATGCCGATACGCATGCAGAGTCTTCTTTAGGTGCCAGCTACACTCTATCCTAGACAAAGTATTTTGTATAAATATTCAATTCACAGTATGTTATTTTTAGAAGAGATCAGAAAGTTTGCTACACAAAAACATGTTTGTTCTTCTTCACAAAAACAAAGGAAATAAACAATACTTCAAAATTTCTTTGAGTTTCATATTATTCAAAACTTTCAAATGTCACTATCCCAAAGCCCATAAAAAATTAAACATTTACGTAGAAAAGTCGTTCTTTGCTGAAAACAACAACATATTTCTTGCAAGTTAATATGACTTCATAAAATATACCAATATTTAAAAATTATAGCCTGAAAATGTCAAAGTTACCTATAACGTGGTTTTAAGTATCTGACCTAGAATGCAATAAAGCCATCAACTACCACATCTGTTCATGGTTCAGAGCAGGCTGGCCCAGGCAGAAGCATGGACTACAATGTTAAAAACTAATCCACATACGTGTGCATACAATACAAACCCACCCCCCACACACATATTATTATGATAAACATTCACAGTAATAAGAACAGAGCTTATAAAGAAAAGTTGGGTAATGCAAATTTAAATTAAGTTTAAAAAAAGCTATGCTAACCATCAGGCACTTAATTCTTAAATTTACAACTTTGCACTGAATTTTCTGTTTCCCAAATGGTGACATATAAATAAACTTATTTAAATGAGCATATTCTTCTAAGTGCATTGATTTATATATAAATACAACCAATTAATTACAAGAGGTTTCAAAGTTAATTAGCAACAAAATATTTTGATATAGGCAATGTTTATTGTCAGTGTTTATTAACACTGATGCTGTAAAATTTTGTGGCAAGGTTAAGTTGAAACCAGTAAGAATTAATTACCAACACTAATACTGGAAAAAGAATAATTAATATGCATATCCATCATTGCTTTCATCAAAATAAAATTTCAGTTACATACACTTACAAACTGCTTTCATAAAACTACTTTACCTTGCATTTTTCAGTTGAAAATCTATCGGTAACAGTATCCTGATATGAAAGTCTCTACCCTTGAAAAGAAACATTTTGTTAATAGGAAGGTCAGCAAAGAAAAACATTATACGCTTGTGGGAAATATTTCCCGTAAGTTCAGCTACTGAGAAAATCTGTATTATCTGACTTTCAGAAATATTATTCAGAAGTTCTCTATTTTTTTATTTTGAGTGAATGCCAGGTAGGAATAATGCTGATTTTAATTCTGAAGTTGAAATATTCTTGACCTCTGACTGTATTCAGTAAAAATTCTTTGGTACATCACATTTCATAAAGCAAAAATAACAACTTTCAGAAGAAAAATAAACATCCAAATCTGGATAAAACAAATATAATTTAATCCAAGTCATGATGAAGTACATCTAAATCTGTCTTCAAGTAAAATAAAAATCACAGACACTTATCACAGAAGTACTACACCTAAAAGGAAATTAGGCACTGACCCACAACTCATTTCAGCAAGGTTTTATAAACTGTGAACAAAAGCAAGCCCAAGTACATGAATGTAATATTTTCCCTGTTAGTGCAATCCATATGAGGGTGTTCCTAAATGCCACCTACTTGTGTTTTCAGTATTTGTCGCTAGTTGTGATCCTCATTCTACTTGCTTATGGGATTATCAAAATAAAGCTGAAATAAAAAGGGTTTGCAAGTAGATTTAACTCCTTCTGGAAGCAAAGAGAGCAGTTATCCCAAATCTTTTACTCCTGACTCTGTTCCAGTTCAACACACTGAATTATGTCCACAAATTGTCAGATTTCTGCAGCAGGAAGTTAAGAACAAAAACAGATTTCCTCCTGTGATTAGATGACTGATACAATGGATGCTTTATCTCAGTTTCAGAAAGGCTTTTAATACTGTTTCCCATAACATCCTCAGACAAAATGAAGAATTAATTCTGTAACCTAATAGTGAGGTGGACTGAAAACTTGCAGAACTGCTGGGCTGGAAGGCTTGTGATCCACAGGACGAGATCTAGCAGGAGGTCCCTAACTAATGGTGCACACCAGGGGTCAGTCCTGGGCCTGAGACTATTTGACCTTGATTACTGACCTGGATGGTGGGACAGGATGCACCTTCCTCCCTCAGCAAGTTGGCAGAGGATGCAAAACTGGAAGCAGTGTCAGACAGATCCTGTGATTGTGCTACTATTTAGAAGGAACTCAGAAGGCTGTAAATGGGCTGAGAGAAACCTCATGAACTTAAGAAAATGCAAAATCTTGCACCAGGAGAGGATTCACCGCCTGCACCAGCACACACTGGAAGCTGATGACCTAGAGGGCAATTCTCTGCAGAACAGAGTTCTAAAAGAAAATACACCTGTAAAGAGCTGTTTCTGTGCTACGTGTGCACATGTGGTATTTTAACAAGCCATAGCTGTAGCTTCACTGCACAGTGCCTCTGAAGGCAAAGCTACCTCAAGCGCATCCACTCTCAACCTGTCTCTGGGTTCTGTTCTTCTTCCTGCACCGCCGTTTACCAGCTCTTCTGAGCTGATGCAGCCGTTTTAAGCTGAAGCTTGACAAGACACCCAGAATTAGTCATTTCCTTCAACCTTTACCCTAGGCCGTGAGCACAGCCGCGCTGAATCTGTCCCAAACAAACACCTGCCGACACACGCACCCCAGCCCACAAGCCATCAGCGAGACGGCGCCGCCAGAAGCCGAGCAGTCCGGCGTCCGCAGGCGGGGCAAGGCGCGGGCCGGCCAGGCGGCCGCCTCTCCCCAGCGCCCTCACGGCACACGGCCGGGCACGGGCCACGGGGAAGGCTCGGCAAACTCAGGGGCCCCGCTCCGCCCCCGGCACTTCCTGGCTCACAACCGCGGCCCTCAGCCAGGAAGCCGCCAGCCTCGGCGAGTGAGGAGGGGGGAGCGCTCCCGCCTCACACGGCGCCGGGGCTGCCGGCGAGCGCGGGCCTCGGAGGGGACGCGGCGTGGGCGCAGGGGGGAGGGGGAAAGGGCTGGCGCGGAGCGACCGCTGCCGGGCAAGCGATGCGCGGGCCCGGTACCTGCGCGGTGACGAAGCCCTCGTAGGCCGTCCCGTGGCGGTTCTGAGGCAGCAGCAGCGGGCACTGCCGGAGCAGGCGCCCCGCGCCCGCCATCCCGCCCGCCGCCGCCGTTCGAACCGCACGCGCCGCCGGGTGAAGCCCCGCCCCGCCCCGCCAGGCAGGCAGGCAGCGCGCGCGGTGGCAGAAGGGGCGGGGCGCGGCGGGGCGGGGCGGGCGCGTGCCGGCGGCGAGCGGCGGCGGGTGCGGGGGGTGCTGGGAGGGTGAGGGGCTTTGAGGGGCTGCCTGGTGCTTTCACGGCATCACCCAATCGTCAGAGTCTGAAAAGGCCTCTAAGACCACCGAGTCCAACCGTCAGCCCAGAAAAACCCGCCATGCCTGCTGAAGCATGTCCTGAAGCGCCACCTCTGCTTGTGTTTAATGCCCCCAGGGGTGGTGGCTCCACCACCTCCCTGGGAAGCTTGTTCCAGTGCCTGACTACTCTTTTGGTAAATAAATTCTTTCTAATATCTAGTCTAAAACCCCTCTGCACAACTTCAGGCCATTTCCTTTGCTACTGTCATTATTTCCTTGGGAGAAGAGGCCAACACCCACCTCCCTGCAACCTTCTTTCAGGTAACTGTAGAGAGCAATAAGGTTTCCCCTCAGCTTCCTCTGAACAAAATAATCCCTGTTCCAGTAGCCTCGTCTCATAGGCTACGTACTGAGAGAACAAGCGCCCTGGACTCAGGAGAACAGCTATGCAAGATTAAAGTGCCAGGCCAGGCAAGGGTTATTGCTGGCTCAATTCACACAATGAGTTTCTAGGAATTGTACAGTATATCCACTGCAACACATTTAGGGTGATAAAAGCTCTTCTGCACACTCACACAGGTGGTGGGATAAAAACATTCCTCACTTTTCTGGGTGGGCTGCTGTTACGATCTGACAGTCACAAGCCTGAGGTGGGAGACTTAAAACAAAACTTTGGGCTTTATTATGTAGGTTTCAAGAGGCCTTAATTAAGACTTTGCATATCACTAACACTGAGCATCACACAAAACCCAACAAGAGACTGTTTCTTCCAAAATAGACATGTATGAGAAAGAAAAAAAACAGTTTGACGAAGGGATAAGTGACTTCCCAAACTCATTTGAGAAGTGTGCTGCAGAACTAGCAACTGAATCTTGAGAATCCCCAAGGCTGCATCCCTTGGGTACAAATGCAAATGCAATCTGATTAGCATGCAATATATGGCTGAGGTTTGTAGAAGGAAACAGAGGCCAGCTGATTAAGGCCTCCATTGTTGGATATGGTATGAATGAGTAAAGTGGCTAAAGCTTGTCAACTTTTCCAATTACTAATCTCTTGTGATAGAGGAGGTTATTTCTCCCAATACATGTTGGGTGCTCATATCTTTAAACCAGTGATTCTCACTGTGGAAATGAGTACTTGACATTAAACATTAAAAAGGCAGTATTAGCATAAGCTCTGTTGTTCCAGGCCAGGGAACTGGGAAGTATCCACGAGTGTTTTCTACAAGTCTTCATGGCCGTCAGAGAACCACTGTCTCTTGATTGCTGACAGCAGCTCAGTACTAGCAGAACAAGAGGAGAATGGCAAGAAAAGCAAAGAAAACAACAAAAAATGTTTATACCTGCAGCTGGATCTTGTGGTCTTGTGAGACCTGAATGTGGGGATTGCATGGAAACAGAGGAGTCAAAATGGGTCAAATCTTTTGCAGTTTTATACTGTTGTAGTGGCTATTAGAAATATAGCTGTTATGTGAAAGAATTAATGTGAAGCCTTGTTTGCTCATTTAAGCTAGATGTTAAAGTCTCCCATGTTCTTTTGGTATGGTGTCAAAGTTCCTCTGTCGTGTAACCAAATTCTGCCAATGATTTGCCTAAGCATCCAGGTGTAAAATGAACTAAGAAGAGTCAATAGGGAGGTGAAAGAGTCCTGAGATTTTCCCTCTAAATTCATCATAGTAAGATTTTCAGGAATACATGCTCATAAAAATATATGCTCAGTGTTGGCAAACATGGTTTTTTACACTTTGCAAATGTCACTGATGATTTCCAGACTTCCAGCAAATTATCAGGGTACCCGAGACCGACGCGTTCTAGCAGTTGAGCTCTTTGCAAGAATGTTGCTCTAGTTACCTTTTTTTTTTCTCCAGAGAACTTTGGGCAACACCAGACTCAGTTAACAACTCAAGAAACATTTTCTAAATATATGCACAAACAGGTTTTAAATGCCATTTTGTTGTTTAACCTGTATGTCCTTAATTTGCTCCCCTAAAGCTGTTCATGTGCGTTTCATTACCCAGCATGGTTCACCGTGAAGAGTTCGTCCAGTAAATTGCATCCTTCGTATTATCTAATAATTTCATTTGATCAAAACATTCATTCTCTTGAGTTTTTTTTCTCTCAATATGCATTTCACTTGAAATGGCCTTATTTATTTGTCAAGTATCTCTGTACTTTGCCAGGTACAGAGATTATTTCTTAATCGCATCAAATGCAAAACTGAAGACAGGTTTTTTTCTTCATTTGGCTATGTTTGTCTTAGCTCTCTGACATTAAAGGAAATGCTGAGTCACTTTAGCCAAGTGCAGTTATGGAGTAATGTATCTAAGTAAAAATGCTGTAATATCAGAACCATAAAATATTTTAATACTGGGGCCCAGAAAACATTACTTGTTATCTCACATTGTATATATTGCACACTTTTAAACTTTGTATTAAAATGCAATTACTTGAAACATAATGTTACTTTTATCTGGCACATAGACTTGAGCTTTTTTAAAACAAGAAAATAACAAAATAAAAGCAAGAAAGAGGTTTGACAGACGTATGTCTTAAGGCGAAGGAGTCCTGATCTGATCTTTCAGTTACAGGCCACTTTTGATAATTTAATTACACTCATTGTTCACCAGAAGAATCATAATGGAGTTTGTTATTAATGATTTGTCCATTCAAATACCACATTCAGCCATTTAAGTAACAAAAAATCTTTACTTGAGTGACAAAACAGTATGCAGACCAAATACATGAAAGTGACAATTTCTAGACTAGATTTTGTTAGTAAAATTATCCCATGAAGTAAACAAGTACATTCACAGAAGACAGAATTCATATGACACGGTAAACTAAAAAAAAAAATTAAGAATTGAAATAATTTAGATTTCTTAAGAGCTTGTTTTTTTCATTTAAGAATATTATGAAAGGAAAGGAAATAACTGCATTTTTCTCCACCATTAGTATCTCAGATATAAAACAATACATTTAAAACATGCAAAATTGCAAATACTCTTATTGCTATCCTTCCTCATACTTCTGTGTCATTTTATTTGTCTTGTCCCTAAGATCTGAGCTTTTCTGTGTGTCTCCACATTTTTCCACAAATCCCCTGAGTGACAGAATCTCATCCTAATCCCATTTCCTTTTAGATGTTATAGAAAAGCACTGTAATCATAATGGGAAGATAATAATATGGTTATGAAATCTGGATTTTATAATAGCAAATTGAAAAATTACTATGGCATTTCAAGCAACTGATGGTCAATGTTACTAAGAGTGCAAAGCCATCGATCAAGTGTTTTTAAACGTTCATAGTTTAGATTATTTTTTAATACAGAACATCTCTATTTCAGAGAGCACCTCTTTTCCAAGGTGATTCCTCATCTTCCTAGTGATCACTGTCTGGTGTGAGAAGCAGTAGTTCTTTGTGAAGAAAAAGGGAAAGCCACATTAGAAAAATATTTATTATATTTTAGCTGTCTTTTAAGAAAACCTAAAAACACAGATCAGCTTCACAGGCCTTGAAAAAATGCACCATAGACCACAGTTTAAGTATTCCAGCCCTAATGAATTCCTAATGGTGAAAGCATGTGAAAGAACTCAATTAAATACAGCAGAATAATACTTTGAATAGTATGTATGCAGTTGTACCTATTTTTACTAAAGTTAAAGTAGCTTGGTTATGCTTAAGAGCTATATCAAAGCTGTACATACTGAAAAATTGTGAAACTTACCTGAGGTCCTAGACAAAAAATAATGCTTAAAACCTGTCCTCACATAATTAAGGCATTTCCCTCTCTTGAGCTTCAATTTTCCACTCTTTGCAAGCGCTGCTCAGACACACTAACAGCCACTGGGACTAGGAGTTTTCTGTGACAAAATCAGCAGGCCATGGTTGTCACCTGAAAGAGGTTTTCTAGTTCTACAGTCCCACTGAACGGCTCACTGTTGCTGTGGGCCACAGTCATTCTCTTCCCTTCACCATGGTCCTGGCCCTGCAGCCCCTTTTTCACATTTAAGCCAACTCTGGTTCCCAATCCATCTCCTTGTACACTGGGCTAGTTTGTTCACTGACCAAAAAATAATTGCTTTTTTAATTAATTACTTTTAGGCTGGCCTGGCTTGCTGAAGCTGTGACACAAGCACTAGCGCGGACGTGAAGAAAGCATTAGGAGGGTTTATCATAAGCCAAACTACTCTTTTTGGAAATGGTGAGATCTTGGATCAGACACTGGAAGAGCACACAGGTGAGAACCACCAGGCTTCCCCTTCTACCACAATCTTCCCAGCCTGGAGCCTGTTACTTGCACTGTTTTCATGATTCCTCCTTTCTTTACTCAAGAAATTATTTACTACAACATATTTCTAGTCATTTGCATAGAATTGTCTTGCACTATACTTTTATTTCTGGCTATTTTAAAACCATTTTGCATCATTAACAGTTCCCAAACTCAGATGGAAACTCTGGACATCTCTAGTACAATACCTCACTACAAAGCAGTGCAGCTGTTAACAAAGTGTCTGAAGCAGCAAAAGTCTCTGTTCCGATGGTTTTGAATGCAATTGTTCTTTCTTTAATATTAGAGAATGTATGCTGGTACCAAACACAAGAACACTGACTGATCTATTAACAGTATAAAATGATTAAGTAAGCACTGGATATTTTAAAATGTCTTAGGTCTAGAGGGCTCTCAAAGCTCATGTTCATCTTTGTACATATAGGCAAAATCTTGGCACTCTTTTTGGCAGATGGCCCAGTGAAATGACTGATGTATGAACATTAATGTATTCACATAAATTAACTTCTGTACATAAAAACCACAGAGGTCTTAAGCCCAATTACATCTTCCTGAATTGTACAAATACTCCCTTTGCAGTCAGTGGCAACTCAAGAAGATGAAGCCAATCCATATGTTATATTGATTCTAAAGGCACAAGAGTATGCAGTTAATCCCTTTCAAACCTTGCAGAGCACAAACTCTTGGAGATCTTCCAAACAGCCAGATGAAAGTTGCCTTTTCAGAACCAAGGAATGTATTTTGTGAGAAATTCCAAAAGATTCCAGGCCAAAATCTGGCCTTTCTTTTACCAGTGTAAAATGAGACTACTTCAGTAGAGAAGTGTATATGTAGGCCAATATAAAACTGATAATTATCTTGAAAGACAAACTATAATGTTAACATCCTTTCCTGTTAATGCCTAAGACAATCAAAGCCAGTATGACAAACAAATGAAAATATTGTCACGTTCCTGCTAGAAGTTTTATAACCCCCAAAACATTTGTCACACACATCATGATAGCTTTGAGGGTCTTTTGTCCTGCTAATAGGTTTTACCTGGAGATAATTCAGATAGTAAAGGCATGACTGACTATATGAATCTTCCCAGGGAGGTTGAAAAAAGTTAAAAGTTGCAAATGCACTTGTGGGATGGATGTGAATGGGATCTGCTGTACACACATGTAGCATCCAAGATCGTTGTTACAGATGTGAAACTTGAGAAGCATCTTTTTTTGAAGTTCAAGGCTTAGCACCTTTACATGTCTTCACACTTGAATTTTTGTCTATCAGCAACCCATTAAATTCGGAGTATTTTGAACCTATGGTATTTCACTTGGGTGCTGGCTTCTTTTTTTTTTTTTTTTCCTTCCCCTTTTTTTTTTTTTTTTTGGTGGGATTTTCTAAATACTGTAGAAATACAAAACCATCTCTAAAGCATAGCTCAGAATCCACAGTCTGACTCCCAGGATCCAGTTCAGAATCCTCAGATTTCAGACGGTGGCTTGATCATGCAAGTAACATGGACATTGAAAATAACTAAGTTACTAAATGTGTTTGTATGGTGTTAAACTGTGTTGTTATGACTAAGTTCCAAGCTTAGTAAGTCAGTGTTTTCTAGCAAAATATAAAATAAAATGCCTGTATTAACCAAAATGTGGGAAATCATTAAGACAGAGCTATATCATTGAGCATCATTTTAACTGCATTTTCAAGGTTGCCTCACCACAGGTTAGAAATCTTACATAATAAAAACAATTTTGGAAGCAAAATGAAACATTTTCTTATATAAATTTTGTGATGACATAAGCATGGGAAACAAAAAAGTTCTACATTTGTGTGCATCTTTAAATTATAAAATTACTTCGTATTCCCGGATAGTTGGGAAGTGCACAGTATCTTCACAGCAAACACTAATTTTTAAAACACTAAGGCAAGATGTTGCTGCCCAGTATGTTAAGAATGTTTTCAATTACTTTTAACTCTTGAACTGTTAAAAAGAGTTTCCTCAAAACTCAGAGAAAAAAACTGAGCCATTATTTATGGGTAGTAGTTGATATATTGGGACAAATCCATTGTTTGTTTTAGAAAGAAGGAAGAGGAATACTGTTCTAAGTTTAAAGTTGTATGTGATCTTCAAAATTAATTGTATCTGCATATACACCTTAAGAAGCTAGTGTTTGTCTAGATTAGTTTTTAAACCAGTAGATGCAACTCTAGTGATTTCATGCTAAGCAAAAAGTTTACATTATAGCACTTTGTTACATTGAACTCCGTAACAGTTCTAAGTAAGTGCGTAAGAGGAGCACAGACTATAAAAGTGGAGAATACTGTGCAGAAACTAGAAAGAAAAAAGAAAAATACATAATGTATGATGTAAAAAGAAACAGATAACGAAAATTAAAAGGATTTTCCTAGAGAAAAACAATTTCATTTTATTGTAAAGCTCTAAATGAATAAAATAAAGACTTTGAATGTGAAGATGATTAAAAAGACAAAATCATTAGCTAAAGATATTTACAAGTTTAGACTTTCATTTTGATTGTAATTTTAATTAGCTGGACACTGGGGGGGATGAAAATGAAAGCCTACATCATCTACTTACTCTTTAAATTGCATTCCACCTTAATTTTCTGCTCTTCAGTTCTTAATTTTCTCTATTTTTGTTCTAAGTAATCCGGTTATCAGAATAAAGTGATTTTCTCTCAGCCAGGTTTAACATTCAGTATTTCAGTCTGTGAACCAAAAGTTCACCCCACTGCTTCATTTTTTATTCTTTCAATAGCAGAAACTCTCCAGGAAACTTTTACAGTCTTTTGTCTGTACAGCAGGGTGCTTTATGTACACATGACAGTTATGTAGCTTAATAACAAAGGATTCTATTTTAAAAATAATTATGTTCCATTTACATAGTTTCCCATGGAATTTACTCATAAAATGCAGGATGCACCAAAAGATTAAATGCCGTTTTCCTGTTCATTAAAGCCATTTTTTCTAAATGTAACTGAATTGTTTGCCTTTTTGTCTTGAAGGAACCACATGCCCAAAAAGTGGTTAGAGTCAGTTTATTCTTAAACAAAAGAACTAATTACATTTAGGCTGTGTCTGCAGCATACAATTAACTAGTAGATTTGTACCCCAGTGTCTGGCCATGAACAGATACTCCTTCCTTGAATAGATATAGGATTTGCAGCTGAAGACACCGTTGACCTGACTGTTCCTTCTGTGCCAAAAAGTGCTTCTTCAGCTGATCAGTCCAAGTGAGGGAACACAGCAGATCCCCCTGCTTCTAGCAGGTTGATTTAAATATTTGATGAAGATGGTTGAAGCAGATTATATTGCCTTTTCCAGGAAACTCGAGAAGCAGAAATCCAGAGCTGAGATGGCTCATGCAGGCGTATAAGCAAGACACTCTAGTCACCATGTGAGCATGCTTGCTGTCAAGCCTTGTCTTTATGAAGAGTTTCTCCATTTCTGCCTTCCCCTGGACATGACCTGTTGTCAAGTAACACGGGCTTCTTCTGCAGGTTGACCTGTAAGACACCTTGCTGGCCCAAAAAGTGAGCTGTGGAAAGGGCGTAAAAGGACTATCAACACATTAGGGCTTTCATCTGCACTGAAAATGGAAGATGTTATACAAAAGAGAGCAAGCTTGTATTTCAGCCTTTAACCTAGCCAGGGTAGCTGGTTTGGGCTAAAATATCTATGCTTTTGATGCTTTCTCTTAAAGGTCAGTGGAAGAGTTAATGCTATCTCAATAAATCCTTGTTCCTTTCCAAACAGTTTCTTTTAGGAACAATTCAGCCCTAAGAGATGTTGTAAATACCATTCTTATATTACGTGATTAGTTTTAGCTGGCTAAAAACCAGCAAGCATAGTTTGACCTTGACAAGATCATTTTATATCATTGTTTAAAAAGCAATTAATTCACAGGCCTTCTTGCCCTGTCTTCCTACCTCAGGAAAGAATGCAGACAGGATTCACTCAGGGTTTTTTTGGTTTTGTTTTTACAACAGTTTCTACTGAGTGTATAAGCAATCTTCAGCAAAGCCTACAAATGCCTTTCTGTACCTGGAAGTTCTTCTCTTTCTAGTATCATATTAGTTCAGATCAGCATTGTGCTTTTGAAGTGCATCTCTGATTGTCCCAGTGTTCTGTGCTTTGATTCACATCACAATGTGGTACTGAAGCACATAAGCTGAATTCCTTTTGGATTAAACTGAAGTGGAAAATGCTGGAATGCATCTAATGCACTCCAGCTGTAAATTTGCCTTCAGTGAATTGAACCCAACTTTAGCCTTTTTTAAAATTAAATATATGTATATGACATGGACATAACACTCTCATCACCACCTATTTTGCTTAAAGAAACCAGTCTATAAACACTGGTAATACAGATGCAAGTTAAAGGATAATCTACTTCAAATTCAGCACCTCTATATTTCTAGTTTTATTTACCTTTTATAGAATTAGATGTTCATAATGTAGTCACTTCTCCCACCTAACTGTAATAGGTTCAGAACTCTGTCAGGATACAGTAGTCTGTCCCCTGGGCAGAACAGCCAATTGCAAATATTATATTTAAAACTAAAGGTCCAGTTATGGGACTAGTTTATGACCTCAGTTGAGCCAATATAAATCTGATACAGTTCATTGGCTTTAACCTGACTGCAGTAGCTTTATTCTAGATTTTCTCATGTGTAATGAAATTTATTTTAGACAATGGCTCTGATTATTACTAGTTAATTCTTTAAAAACTAATCTCAGTTGCAATATAGAGTCCTTCCACCTTGGAAACAAGGCTTCATAATTAGCACTTGTGGGTCAAACCCATATATTCAGTCCAATGGTGCTTCAAGGACCGAAGTGTTTTAAAGATACTGTTTAAAAAAGTGAGAGGTGGGCATATTGAGACATGAAGACTTCAGCAACACTGCTTGACAATGAGGACCCATCACCTGGTATAATGTATACACACATAAATACAAAGAAGGTTTTGTTTATCCAAAGCAACTGATAAAGTTAACTTTCTGTGTGGGTGCTGTAGAAGCATTAAAATTTGTATGGGTTTTAGTTTACAAAGTTAGATGGAATTCTCCAAAGGGCAGGTACACTATGCAGAATCTGCAAAGGCCACATTTCTGCAGACTGATTATTTTCAATATGCAGGTTGAGAACAGAGATACTGCCCTACAATTTCAGTGCTTCCATCCTATTCTTCAGGGGCTGGGCACATATGTTGCCTTTAGAACTGTCAAGCAATATCTCTATAGCAAGAACCCTACCCTTCCAGAAGCAATTCAAAGCACTTAAAATTAAGCTTTTGCTTTGTATTACTCCCCAGAAGAGTCATCTGCAATGACTAATGGAGTTTAGAGAAATCTTCTTAGACAAAATTTAGATATTTATTTCTCAGTACATTCCCTTATTCCTCAAGGAACATCATTTTTGATTGGAGGTTTTTATTTTAGGTTTTTGGGTTATTTTTTATTTGTTTGTTTTGTTCTACTTTATGCAGTTATGTTAGATCTTGCCAATAGTTCAATGCTGGTTCTATTTGGGGTTTTTGGCTTGTTTGTTTGTTTTTCTTCTCCTTACTGGCATTTTTCAGAGTCCAGGGAGTTGAATTTCTCTGTTTCCCAGTACTTTAAAGACTAGTTAAAATCTGTCAAAGGAAAAAAAAAAATGGCAGTGGAACTCTCTTTTGGGCATTCACAGTCAGCCTAATCCCGTTTTTTGTGATAACTACTTGTGCATTGCTAGAGAAGAAAGGAACAGATACTCTCATAAGTAACTTGCTTATGTTAAATAGTCCAGTTGAAATAAGTATGACTATTCACCCCTCATATTCAAGAAGGAGGATTAATTCAGAATATTGTTTAAGTAAACATTTAACATAAATATCTATTTCAGAGCTGTCCAGATCAGGTATGACTTTAAGCAAGTGCTATGCCCAGGGATGCTTTAATCAAATTCTTCCTGAAATTGATAGATATTCCACTTTACTGTATGGAGTTTTATTATTCTCAAATTAATAAACAATAAATTAAATAAGAGAATAATTGCTCTGTCCAGTTAGTCTGCTGCAAAATAGCTACATATAGGTCATTTTTCAGAGTCACTGACTAAACTGCATTGAAACAGAGAACTAACTGTGGACAGCAAGTGCTAGATCCAATAAAGCACGTGGGGACTGAATACAAGGTTAAAATAGTTCAGGTATCTAAACTCAAATTATACTGCCTACCATTCATTCATTAGATATATAATAAATAGACATCTTTCCATTAAAGCTAAAAGTGAAATTCTTGACATTGACAAAATTTTCTTACCTGGGAATCAGAATCTTGCATCACACAATCTAGCACAGCTCTATCAAATTCTGAGCTTTTGCTGGCCCTGAGTTCAAGTCTCTGTGTTTGAATGCTTGGAATTAGATTCAGGTACAGTAATCACAGAAAGAAAACATGCAGAGACATAACTTATGAAAGAAATAACAAAAGTTAAACAGGTTCAGAGAATTATCCACCAAATTACATTTTTAAGAGCAGCTATTAAAATGTTGATGAAAGAATATAAGATGAGTCAGGGACACTAAAAGTTCCACAAGTTATTATACTATGTACTAAGAATTTCACTTTATAACCCAATGTGATTAAATAGCATACTGCTGAATATGCAGATGTTATACTACTATAGTAAAAAAAAAACCAAAACAACAAACAAACCCAAAACCAACAACAAATGCCCTTTAAAGATGCTTCTAATTAAATCATGAAGATCACAAAGAATGTAGGGAGGGGCTTTGCTAAGAGTGTGGTCATATACAAGGATCTGATGCTGTTTGAAGTTTCCTTCTTCAAACTACATGGCCTTAAAACCATTGAAAGATTTTTCTGGTAAAACTCGGTAATATTTTAGTTACGTTGTGCTACTAATTAATATGTGTGAGCTGTTTGTAAGGAAGGATTATTTTTAAGGAAAATCTGTTTTCAGATTGACCTTGGATTCCTATTTCTAAGGCTGCTAAAGAGAAGGCAACATTCACAGCAGTTAAGTTTTCTGCCAGCTATGTAACATTAAAATCTCAGTTAAGCATGTTTTAAAATGGCTGTGATTGTGGCAGATATCAAAAGTAAAATAATTCACCTGTTTTTCAAAACAGAGGTGTTAGTATAAAATAAGGCTTCAGCAAGGACAGCAGGGTTTATGAAAACAATAGTTTCCTTGCACCTGGGCTTTTGTTTTTTTAATAAATCCTGATTAGTTAAGCATTATACAAGAGACTGTTTCTGAACTAAAAGAAGTGTGAGCATTCTGTTATATTTTAGAGGGTTAGAAGCACATATCAGTAAATATTTAAATAGTCCATAACACTGCTGAGATTATGGACCTTGCTTAATATCAAAATATTCCAGTACTTGTGGAATTATGTCTTCTGTATCCCAAAGGCTGTTCTTCTGCCATTCAACCTAATGTTTTTATGTACTGTCTGAAGGAAGTACTTAACCGTAAGTAGTTATGGATGGGTATGTTCAAATATGGAAACAAGCCTATGAATGTATGCCAAAAACCCTTGTTCTGGAATATTCCATTCATGCACTTAAATCCATTTTTACAGGGTCAAGTCTGGCTCTTTGTCACTATTTTCTTCTACCTAACCAAATTCTTACAGGCTGAACAAGAAGCCTGTTTCTGTTAAGTCTAATGTTTTTTCTTTCTTATAGAAATTAAACGTTGTGATCTGGGCGCTAATCTTCTTCAATTCCCAGCAAGTCAGTAGTAATGATTTGATTCCATGCTGTCCACACTCTTCAAAAGCTGCGACAAGATACTCCTAAAAATCAGGTTGAATTGTGAAACATTTTAATTCTTGCAAACCTCTGCTGAGAAGAGTTGAAGGAACAATCTCTTTACAGAGTTAGACTTGCCAGGCTCCTTGGCTGACATCCCAAACTAAAAGCTCTCTTGCATTTTGAGGTCTGGATGTGATCTCTTCACCTGCTCTTTTGGGGGACTACTTTAGATTGATTGCTTTATTCATGACTTCCTTATCTCTAAAGATCTCATAACTTTTTCTGTAGTTTTAGTACAGTGATGATATTATTAACCCAGTCAGTACTGTCCAAATTAACTCCTAATGACTGAGCTATCTGCTGAAGTACAGTTTGTATCATGTTTCTGAGAGGTAATTGCATTTTATCTGGCACATGTACTTCAGAAAGCACATTGGGGCCCATATCATTGTGGTATGTTACAGATTTAATGCATCCCAAAAAACCCTAAAAACTTAATCAAATTAATTAACTGTAGATTGTACATCCTTTTCAGTAGACAAACTTGTTTGATCATATGCATTTGCAGTTGGCTGTTAAAGCTAAGCATGTTTCCTCTTCCACTGCTTATAACTTTAGCCAGTGGCATCTCCTCTGTAGAAAGAACAGTTTGGCTGCATCACCTTAACTGTTTAATTGCTCACAAATTAATAATATTTAGTACTTTAGTATTTGAGCACTGGATGGCTGTTAGTTTTTCTGCACGTTTACCACTCTTAGATTTCTCACAACTTGCAAAACTACTATATGTTGCCTTTATTTAGTGTGTCACAAACTATTGCTGAAAGGGTCTCGTTTTGAACATTTGTATAGAAATAGAATAATCAACTCATTTTCTTCGTGACCATCTAAAACTTTGCTCTTTGAGTGTATGCCCAGGCATGTAATTTGGTTTTGCAATATTTAATTTTTGCTGGGCATAAAACAATTTTGCAGAATGGGTACTCTCATGGTATGTGTAGTGTCCAGCTAAAGCTGTAAATTTTAGAGGATGTGACTCAAGGTAGCATTACTGTTTTGTAAAAGGCCTAGTAAGTTGATGAGCCTTGAAAGCACAAATTCTGTGTTCTTTATACTAACAGTAAAATAGGATACTTTTTTTTTCCTAAAGAAGTTACTTTACAGATAATCGTATGATTCATCAGAGGCTAATTCTTTATTTAAGATTATTTAGAGGTTTCAATTATTATACAGTTTTTCCTCAAATCTTTTCATCCAGATGTTATGACTTTTCTTTAGATTTTAAAAAAATTGTTTAGCCTTGAACTCCATCTTTTTTGAAATGGATTTTTTTTTACTCAGATACATTTCAGTTATTTTTCCAAAATGTGCTATTTAATTTAGAAATATTTTTGCTGACAATGTAAAAATTCACTGTTTTTGTAGCATCCTAATTATTTGACACAATAATTCTATAAAATTATGAATGTTTATAGCAAAATATTCACCCTCAAAACAATTACATGGAAACTGAAATTTATCAGATATTTTAAAATACTTTGCAGGAATATTTATTTTATGGTCATCTAGTCCGTATTTATGTTAAATGTTATGATACTACTTTTTTTTCTAGAGTTACCATTTTTCATTAAGATTAAAACATCAGTGATCATTCTTACAAACCTTCCCTAGATTTTTTGATAAAGAAGGACTGACATATTTATGGGATAATAAATCTGAAAAGGGTATCATCTTCCTCACAATACTTAAAAGCTTCAATTAAAAATGCTCTGAACTATTTGCTTTTTAAATTGTTCAGCAATTTGCAGCTATTTCTGCTTGCAAACTAATATGCAATAGGTTTTGAAAACCTCTGGGCCTATGACATGCAACAGTGTACCTGATTTCTCTCTCTTCTCTCTTATTTTTTACAGTTCCTCTTCCAGGAAAGTTTGGGAGTACTTAAAACTGCTTCTGGGATTGCAAAATTTCTTCCAGCATGAAGAATAGTGCTAAGTTCATTTACTCTACTTTGTTTAGATCCCATCTATTTCTGACACCATATGATTAGAACAATTGGTGGTTAAAAATTCTCCCCAGAAGTCATTTCCTGCTCCCATTCAAAAGGTCAACACGGACTATGCTCCTCTCACATCTCAGCCTGTACTGACTCTAATGGATCCTCAACAAAATTCTGGAGCTGACACACCTAAAGAAGGCATTTTTTCTACAATATTATGAGTTTTCCTCTTTTTAAAGAGAAACCAAAACAGAAATTCTAACCCTTTAAACAGAAATTCAGTGGAAGAAGTAAATGTGTTCTATATATGGTATCCTAAAACACCTGGTATTTTCAATTTATGGTTAATGTCACAAACATTTTTACTGTCCTCCTTACATTACTTCATTTGGATAATTTGTCTTTCAAAGGACTATTAAACCTTAATTTGCTTTAGCAGCTTTGAATGGATTATTATTGTTTCTTACCACAGCCTTGCAACTCTGGTACTTTGAAAACTAAATATGAACTGCAAAACTCAAGCAATCCTGTAATAGTCTGTAAATATAAATTTTTCTATAATTAGCCCTCAAATTGTGTTCAATTACTGACAATTATTCTCATGCATTTTGAGGGATTTCACTAATTTCACACTTAGGAGCATTTCACAGGAAGGTGATTCAAACACTATATAAAAAGTTCCCCTTTTCAAGAGCTATACAGTATTGTTGCAGACTGTGAGAAAAATAGGATTTCACTGTGGTACAATACTGGAATTCAGATTTTACAGACACACATGTATGTGTGTATCTGTTTGGCAGGTAGTTCATGTTAGTATTCTTATAATACTAACTACACTTATTATAAGCTTGGCTGTGTTCTTTTTAAACCAATAAAATTTTTGAAAATCCACAGAAACTGATGTGCCAGATTAAAACTAATGATTAAAGTGATATAATTGGGATGTCTTATATTCAGATTCCTTTCTCTTAAGTTGTCCGACAGAGTAGCAGCATCCCTCTTAGAACTGTTACAAGATGCCTTCCTCACCTTTGGCCCATTCATTTTCCCTGTCCTGAAAGAATAGAGATACAAAGGATTGGTGATGACATGATGGCACTATGGTAATGCTAGACAGCTTCTATTCAAGTGAAGTCATTGGAACTATCACTCATTTTGTAGGGAAAAAATATTTTTGTTCTATCTATTTTGTTGCTGAAGTATTTGATGGCTCTTGTGACAACTGGAAAGTCTATTTATTTATGTGCATAATTTTAAAAGGTTGTCTGTAGAACCCAGAGCATTGACTGGGTTACTTCATTATAAAGTAGTAAAAATCAAAATAAAGAAATAAATCAAGTGACACCTTCCTCAAATGAGAGTTACAAAACGGAGCTAACAGTTATTGATAAGTAGCAGTCTTCAGAAGATATTCTAAATTATCTTGTATATGCTATGAAGTTTAAGTAGAGGAGACAAGAAAACAGAAGAGTTATTGTCGAAGCACCATGCAGAAGCTTAACAGAAAAAACAATCTTTTTGTTGGCAAATGACAGCCAGTCTTAGCTCTAGTGTATATCTCAGTGATATAAAGGAAAGGTATACGATAAATAAAATTGTATACATGGCGACTTTCCAAACACACTGAATGGCTGAAGAATAAAAGACCAGTAACTCAATTCCTTTAAAGGAGAAATACAAGGTTACTTTAGTTTAAATATAAATTTCAGGTGGAGTCCTATAATCACCATTAAGTGTAGTGGGTTTGTTTTTAATATTTCACCCTTTATAGTGGGCTCCATTTTCAAGTGAAATGCTGATTTAAACCTCTGTAATAGTTATTTTAATGTGAATCAAAACCAGCCTACAGTATTAAGTGTGATAGCCAGTTGCAGTTTTTTGCAGTATGTTGTATTGGTTTGGTTTATATTTTTTCCAGAAAGCAGAGCTTTATCTTCTTTCACTTTCATGGCCTAGCAGTGCCTTTATAAGTCACCAGGAAAAAGACTCAAAACTTTATAAAACTGTAAGAATCAATTACAGATCATGTCAACAACAAACTTGGGTAACATGAATGACAAGATGCGAATGTAATAATAAAATAAAGCCCCAAATCATGCTTAGTCAGCAGCACTGGAAGCAAGAAGACCTGACTTGAGGTGAAAAGGTGGCCAAAATGCAACAGACCCCTTTTAGAACATAAGTATGTTATGTGTCATCGGCTAAGTAGGCTCTGCCTTTGGAGAAAAAGAGGAGCCACACATGTATAAACTGCATCTTTGAAAGGTATATTGAAACGTAGACTAATCTGAAGCCCACTATAATACATTTTTTTTTCTGCTGACTTGGGAGGCATTGGATAATGATCCTGAAGGTGACAGAAGCAGCCTCAGAAGCTTTTGCAGACTAAGGAAGGGTATAATTTCTACAGCATTCTGCCATTTGTATAGGTACAATACTGAAAACAATCTCAGTGCTGTTAGTAGTGCTTAGCAATCCACAGCTTCACAGCAGTAAATATCCTCTCAAAAGTGAATGATGTCTTTGAGAATTAGGGGCAAAAAGTATTCACAACAAACACTTTAGGGACTCTGACAAGAGCTTTTACTGTGTATCAGGTAAGTAACAGGCATTTTAAAATCAGGTTGCTCAAATCTAACTAATTGCAATGGTTTTTAGCATTGTAAATGAGAACTATTATGTGAATAATGTCTTTTGAAAGAAGTTAAATAAGGATTTTACATATTTACATAATACATCTCTGAGGATATTTTTTACTGCATCACATAGCCTCAACAAACATTTTAAAGTTGAAAAACTGAAATAGCAAAAGATAAAATTCAGGGAATGTAAAAGGTCTGGTTAAAACAATCAGGGCACAGAATCTCATAGTGAAGACTGAAGTATTGTGAGTTCACCTGCTTTTGTTTACCTATTGCAGTGTTCTTGGTATATATCAAAACAATATCTACAGCAATACCTAGGCACAACACAGTGAATTAATAATGGAGCTTCAGTCTTAACTGTGAATTCCCTTGCATTAGTTGGTATATTGCTGATATAGATAGGGTTTTGTGGCTTTAATACGTAGCAGCACATGAGTATCAGCTGGAAATCCTTTTTGTGGTTGTGGAACAATATACAGAACACAATAAACCCATTCCCACCTTCCCATTCATTTCTTACAGTAGGAAGCCAACATTTAGAAACCCATAGCAAACAAACACCTGCTAAGCATAAATCACAAGCACAAACACAGCACTGGACAAGTTCAGAGAGATATGATGGGAGCAAAATCCATGAAAAACCTTAATAGTCATTAGGAAAACCTAACATTTGTTTCACAAACTGACAGGTGGCCAGTGAATCCACTTCAGAACAACCATAAAGAGAGAACTGGTTATTACGCTAGTAAAACTTAAACAGCAGAGCTTTTTAATAAGCTGCACTCTGTTAGGAGTACACTGAGGGAGCCCAAGCAGGAAAAAAGCAATAATCACATCTAGCAATAACAAGAGGATCAACTAATATCCATCATAATTTCTCCCTGTTTTGCTTCTCCCTATTAGTATGACATATAGTAGAAGCAGAAGCAGCCTAACGAGATACTGAGCAACACAGGTGCAGAAACAAAAGTGTCTTCCATTTAAAGATTCAGCATTTTTCTTTGAAAAAATTCTTTGTACTATGCAGGTTGGAGCCTAGGTTGCTCATTGTTTACACCCATTGTGTAATGTGTGCCCTATTTCACCTTCTCCTGCAGAGTTTGGATGCGATATGCATAACACATGGGCCCATAAAGTTATCTAGACATGCACTGAGAAAGTTCAATATATGTCATGGCAAGCATATTTCTTTGTTAATTCCATAAAGACAGCCTGGAGAAGCCAAGTCTTCTACTATTTTTGTGTCCATGGTGGGGAGAAAACAGCACATTGCATTCTATCATTATCACAGAATTATAGTGTACTATGTAATACTTTGCTCTTGCCAGAGAATGATAGTGGGAAAAGCATTGCCCCGTTACTAATGCTTAATGTATGACCAATCAGAAGCTGAAAATCATATGACCAGTGGCAGCTTATGCCATCCCATCAGTTAGTAAATTGGATGCAGTTTGTCAGATGGACACAATATCCCTCCACTGTAGGTGGTCTCTGTTTCATTAGGTTTCAGATTGATGGTAGTGAACAATAATCCAAAACTGTGCAATAGGTACATCAACCTCATTTTTCATTAACAGTGCTTCCCAAACATATTGGAAGCAGGTACAAAACATAGATTTTGTTTGGCTTACTTTGATCCATGCAGAGACTACTGGGTATATGACTTCGCTGCTGGAGGCTTATGGTTTCAGTTAGCAGAACCTGGTATAGCAAGTGGATGAGGTGTTTTTGTTATACTCTAGTCATTTACGTATGATGCAGAAATAGTGGGTGGCAAAGCCACTAATTTATTTTTTTAATGAAGTAATGAGCAACCAACATTCTGTTTACATACAAGCCATTGGAGTTACTGGAGCATCTTTCTAAATTACATGGTAGATAAAGGAGTGGTAGTGATTTTCTTAATTCTGTATTTCCTAAGAGAAATGTTGGTGCATTTTTGCTGCTTCTAAAAGAAGTTAAAAGATAGACAGTCTTTCTCAGGGTCACAGAAATGACATACAAAACAACTACTGGTGTATCTCACAAATTTTTGGCTTATAGAGATAGGTTTTACTTCACAATTAAATGAATGAAAGTAGTATATTATCTTGCTCAAATAGTGGCTAATTGAAAAGGCAGGAGGTTTTGGATCCCTGCAAATAACATCATAATTATAAAGGTGGCAGGAAACTTATATTAGACACTGGAATAGATGAGCAAGGACTGCTGTCATCAGAACTGGTAAGGTACCATATACTTTCACTACCTTTGATACAGTTTTCTTTCTAATTTTTGTATTGAGAAAGTGTGCACATATATGCTTAGCAAGTTAAACATACTTACTTTTAAAAATAAAATCAAAGCTCTAAGTAAAATATTATTATACAAATCAGCATAAATTTTATCTTATTCAAATTAGTTTTTAATGTTAAGATGAACAGATTTTATTATGTAGACGTATATGCACTGTTAATCATATAACAACAAGCTGTACAGGCAGTTAAGATAGGCACTATGGTTTACTCTTCAGATGCATTTCTTATCCCAGTTTTACAAGAGGTTTCCATCCACAATATTTCATTGTCTCATCTTGAGAAATGAACATCTTGAAGATTTAAAGAAACTGCTCTATTTGAACAGCATGAATACAAGCACTGTTCTGTATGGGGCTGAGGGAGGGGAATGTCTGTGTGTGCATGTATTTGGCATGAATTTATATGGAATATATTGATGCAGGGCCTCACATCATGTCTTTTTTTCAACAGCATGTCTTATCATTGTTTAAGAATATCTTTTTACTTTTATGCTTTTCTTTAGTTATCTAACATAACCGGGCAACTTTTCTTCTGAAGTTCTGAAACCTATGTCCATTGCCCTGGTTTTCAGCCTTGAGCATATCTCTTTAATAGATCACTTTCAAGGTGATGATACATTGATATTCTGCTTTAATTAGTATCATGAAAGAGAAAAAGCCCTTCAAATGTCAATGGCTTGCAAAAGTTGTTGGAGCATCTTCTTAAAGCAAATCTGAAGGACTGGCCCTCACTTTTTTTTTTCTTCTTTTCACATGAACCTATTACAGGAGTTTTTTTGTAAACTGGTGTTATAAACGATTATTTTTAGTTAAGAGAAGCACCAGGAAAGATTAAAAATTGGATATAAAGACATTTTGGTTCTTGATCTTCTTTCTTCTCATCTCAACCTTTAGAAAGTCTTGCTGGAAGAACACAAGTAACAGCAGGAAGGTTTCTAACAGATCTTTGAGACCTCCTTGCAGTCAGATCCCAGGGGAGCTAGAACAGTATACCTCTGTGATTCAAAAACTCTTTGGGCCAGAAAAAGGGGCCTTTATCTGCTGACATTTCAAACATATTCAATCAAATATTGATCTAGAAAATCAGCCACTTTTTCTCTAGCAAAGAAATTAAATTAGTGCTACCTACTGAAGATCTACAAATGGTTCTCCTGAAGATAATGATAGTACCCTAGGCTATTCCTAGGATCAAAAGTTTTCGTGGACACCAAACTGATTTAATATTTTCTGTAATGCATGGAGAAAAAAGGGTGAAAGATCTGCTTGCCAATAGTAATGTGCTGGAGATTATCTCATGTGGCGAGTCGTTGCATCAAGGAGCCAGGTAGGTTTTTCAAATCATCTCATCTTTGGAATAAAAGAAACAGAATGTAGTCCATTTCACCTTACACAAAGTTTTTCATTACCAGAAACATCTGATACCTCTTATTAAAGTTGGCTCTGGTAGCACATGCTCCTCTAAGTCATAAACATTTCCTGTCCCTGTTGTGTTCTGTTTTCAAGATGTCCCGTATGTTGCTTTTGAAGAAGTGAGAAGTCACTTCATCACACTCTAAACACTAATGTATTATAAAACATGTCTAATGTGCAATAATGGGATAAAGTTTCCTTTGAAAAGATTTTTAAGCACCATTGTTGAAATATTTTCATCATTTGTATTATGAAAAAAGGCTCTTTACAAAAAGGCTCTTTACAAAAGAGCATAAGGGTATAGTAATTGAATTAGCATTGTATTCTGTGAATTTACAGGGGAACAAAAATGAGGCATTAGTTTTTATTGAAGCATTTCTCACGTTCTCACCCATAAAATCATGTCTTGCGGGTTTAACTACACTGAGACAAGGAGCTGAATTGATACTGGCTGAATAAGTAAGAGGCTGGATTTTTTAATGTCTTGCTTCTTCACGAGAGTTGCATAGATTTGATGATGTTTCAAAATTCTGACAGTTTATATTCATTACTGGACCTGTATAATTGGACTAAATTTATGCACAAAGAAGAGGAACTAGATATAAATTTTGTAAATGTATCAAAGCATCTCAGACGTTTTGAAGGACTGACTTCAAAAGTTAAGATTCACCAAAGACTGAACTTCTCTCATCTGTTGTCTGATTTGCCTGGTTTTGGATTCTGTTCAACCTGTTAATTAGTTCCTGTGTTTAGACTGTCTACTAGTAGTTACAGCTAACATTAAATAATTTTAAATAATAATAATGAGATATTCTGTATACATTTACACTAAATTGCTTAGGTTGGATGGGACCTCTTGAATCATCTAGCCCAACTCCCTGGCTCAAGCAGAGTCAGCTGGAGCTGGGTGTCTGGGACTGCTTCCAGAGTATCTTCACAATCAGACTCTACAAACTCTCTGTTCTAGTGTTTGACCATTCCCACAGTAAAAATGTTTTCTTGCATACAGACAGAATTTTACACTTTTTTATTTGTGTCTGCTGTCTTTTGCCCTGGCAGTGAGCACTACTGAGAAGAGCCTGGGTACGTACTCTTTGTTCCCTCTGATCAGGTATTTACGCACATTGGTAAGATCTCCTATCAGCCTTCTCTTCTCCAGGCTGCAGTCCCAATTCTCTGAGCCTCTCCTTGTATGAAGAGATGATTTTAAGTCATTAGATCACCAAAAAAATTCAGCTAACATATTTTGAAACTGCACAATGCAATATACATTTTCAGGGAGTTAAGAACAAAAGAAATTGACATGTGCCACCTTTTCACTAGAATTTTTCTAGCAGTGATCTTGTATATAACAGGTAATCCAGAAAAGAGGCAGGGACTCCTTCCTGTAAAAGGACTCCTTTGATTAAAAATATTTCTATTCTGCATACTGAGCTCTTGGGTATTCAAAAAGCTCCAAAAATCTAATGCGCAGAAAAAAACCTCTGTAATATGGGATACATGCAGATTACATAATTACCAGACAGATATGTTAATCCTGTGTATAGTATATTGTAACCCATGTTCCTGGGAAAATAATAATACAGATTCCTTTTAAAGGAATTATAGAGGATTGAGATGTGGAGTTAAAAATTAATATAATTTAGAGGATTACTTTCCAGTCTTAGGGAAACATCAATGAAACTTCTATAGCTTCCAGTCACCTCCCTCCAGAAAAACCTTAGCAAACTCAATAAACTTTTCCCAAGATACATTCGGGAGATCAGCAAGTTGATTAAATAATTCCCTCTATCTTCTGTTATTAATTCCCTTTTTCACCTTCCAAAATATCACTGGGCTTCAGAAATGACCCCTTGTTTCAGACAGTGGAAAGCTCCAATATTACTATTAATTTCACTTTTATCATCAGGCAGAGGACAGCAGCAGACCAGGGTCTCCTCTTTCAGGGGGAGGACAGGTAGCCGTGACATACCTGCCTACAGTCTAGTTACTTTCAGAGTAGTAGTATGGCCCATTCTTTGGCCTTCAATGTACTGATAACTTAAAATCACAGAATGATCCTGGTTGGAAGGCTGGATTTAAGCTATGGTTGGACTTCATGATCTTCAAGGTCCCTTCCAACCAGGATCATTTAAACAAATAATCAGGGCTTTTAAGCACTGAACGGGTAAATTAGGTGATTATTTATTTAGAGGTTAGGTTTGGAAAATTACCATCTTGCCACAGGGGATGCATTTGAATATTGTCTAATGCAACTTGCTCTCAAGGGACAGAGAACTGAGGACAGAGAATTTTTATGTTTGAACTAACAACTGCAAATTCTTCCTGGCAGGAACAAGAAACTTAGCCTTCTCAGTACTGATAATGATTTTACTTGCCAGACTATCCCAGGGAGCAATTATGTGTCAGATGGGGAAACAGGTTGCTTGTTTGGTTCTGAAAATGAAACCTTACAGGGCTAAAAAGAGGCTCCAAGTGTGCTCAGTGTCCTCTCAAACATAAATATGGGGAACCTCATATTCTGGAGGAATTCAGTTAACCCTGCCAGACGAATAATCTAAACAAAGATGCATATAGATATGCCAAAGTGCTCAGAACAATAAACCCTAGAAGTAGTATAATATAAAAGCTACTTTTAAATGAACCAAATCTGGTAAGCAAAAATTGTTTTTCTGATCTAACAGGACATTCACAGACCAATTTATCTATTAGAACTCTTTGAATATGTCATTAAAATGTGGATAAAAGTAAACTGCTTAATCATTTAAGTCTAGCCTTTCAAACTCTCACAAAACTTAAAGAAATTAGTCACAAAGCTGGAGACATAAATAGAAATGCCATGCCCAATGAAGTTCCCATAGCTTTCAGTCAAATAAGATTTCTCTTAGTTTTTTTTGTGATGGATTAATCCAACTAGGAGACATAAAAAGGAGGAAGAAATTAATTCTCAGTTTTCACTGTTTTAGAACTTAACATCCAAGTGCAAGTTATTCTGCAGCAGGAGTGGCATAGTTTAATATATTTTTTAATGAACTGGAAAAAGGGATGAGCACTGAGGTGATAAAACTTGCAGGTGACAAAATTATTCAGGTTAATCAAGTCCAGAGAGGGTAATAAGAAACTTCAGAAGAAAATAAACAAGTTAGGTGAATGATCAAGCAGATAGCAGATTAAATTCAGTGTTGATAGATGCAAATTAATGCACTTTACAAGGATTTTTTTCCCTCTATTTTTACACCTTACTGAGTTCTAAATTGATTGTATCAAAGGAAAAGGACCTAGATAGCATTACCATCAGTGAATAAGGTCCTCCAATTGGCATGCAGCTATAGTAGAAAGCTTTGGTACAGGAAGGAAAAGCAATATTAAAAACTCTTTAATGTTGTTAAATGAGTTGTCCTCCACATTGCAAACACCGTGTACAGTTTTGGTCATCAACTGCAAACAGAAATTTTGCAAAATTAGAAGCAGCTCAGTTCTATCTGGCAAGAATGACAGAGAATAAGGAGAAAAGACTAAAACAATTGGCATCGCCAGCTTCACAGAAGGGCTTCATGATAGATATGATAGAAAGCTGGAAATAATGTCTTGATAAGGGTGGTTAGGAGCTTGTCAAGTATTATAAGAACACTGTGAAATTTAAAGCAGAAGACATACTTCTCACACAATGTGGAGCTTCTTGCTACGGGATGTTAGTCTGGCAAAAGTCAAAGCTGGATTGGACATTTATATGAACACAGAGGCCTTAAACTCTGGAGGTACACTTTTCGGTTTGCTTTTTGCTTTGCAAATATAGTTGTGCAGGAATTGCTTCTACCTATTATAAACAGAATGTTAATCATAATATTCCTCAAAGTATTTCTTCAGGATAGTAATTCCCCATTAAGCACATCTGTAGTAAGATAAATAAGATAAAAATGGAGAGACAGTGATAAAGAGCATAAGGACTGTTATGTAAATAACCTGGGAATGCCAGGTAGTGCACTTTTAGTATGGGTCAACTGGACTTTAATTGTGATTTAAATGTAGTTGAATTAGTGGACTGCAAACAGGCAAAGGAGGTTGCTAAAGAGCTGCCCTTGAGCTAATTTGGTATCATGCTGGTACTTTCAAAAAATGCTCATGGTATTTATTTAAGGAGAGTGTTTACTAGTTTGTTGAAAGTTACTATTGAAATGGAATCCACAGAAGCAATTAACTGTAAGCAGTGCTTTACTGTAACCAGTGAAGAAGCCATATAGTGTAGAGTGTGGTGAACATGAGGTTTAATAAATAGAAATTCCAAGGGATTTTCACAGGTTTAGTAGAGTGGTGACATATGTTATCATCTTGTTCATCACAGACTGGAATATGATTTTACACTGTCATGTTATATTGGCCCATGATAACCAGAAGTCATTTACTTCCTAGTAACTAGATATGACACCCTGTGTTGCCTCATGGTGAGGTTATGGTAGTATTTACTGATAATGTGAAGTAGAACTTGTGTCATCTGTTGTATTTTTCAGTGGAAATTAAGAGCATTTCTAATGTAGAAAGAACAGTCCAGCTTCTCTGTGTCTTTTCTTTTTGATTGGTAATATAATAAGAACTTCTGTCACCTGCATAAAGCTTACATTAAAAATTACATGTAAATTCTCAAATTAAGAATTAATATATCTTCAGAGTACAATAAATAATTAGACTGCTTTATAATTATAAAGTTCCTCATTATTTAGCTCCATCTTTAGCTCCATCTTTTGCGAAGGTAGGGAGAGAGGTACCTATCTGTCTGTCAGTGTATCTCTTTCTCTCTCTCTCTCTCTCTCTCTTGGGTCTCTTCTGCTTTCATTTTTCTAGATAAGATATATTAGTTGTATTGTAATGCTACCGAATATAAAATGAGACCTCTATTAAACTAAGAATACATAGTTACCACTTTGTTTTTATTTTCCTCAGAAAACATAAATAATTACACATAACTTCAAATAAAAAGACTCCTACTGTACCACAATCTTTTTTCCTTTATGGTGTGTCTAATGGAATGGTAATCCTATACTCTCACTAAGATACGATGCTAGAAATTATCACATGAGAGTTCCCTTCATTTTAGTCTTTTTGCAAGATGGATGTAGTGGATGTATACAACACAATTTAAAAGGCTTTTCATCAGGCTTCATTCTTGATTTCTCCAGTAAATTCCACAAGCTACAGTAGTTTAATGCAGAAGCGTAGATGTCCATAAAAAGCTGGAGGGATTGGTGTATGTTATAATGCTGTTATAAAACTGTCCGTGATATTAACACACACTGTATATTAAATACACAAAACTGTTGCAATAACTTGAAGGTTGAGACAAACTCATGAAAACAAATAAATTCTTTAGGACAGTAGGCAAAAGGTTGTTCTTTGCAAAAAGATTTAAATACAGTTGTGCAGCAGTCCAAATTAAGCCCCCCAAAATAAAAAGCATTCTCCCACTAGTCATGTAGTCTGTGCATGAAAGTCCTTGTACAAAATAGATTCTCCAGGGAGATTCTTCACCTTTATCTAAGTTTTGGCAGCCTATGCATATTGGAGAGAAGGCAATCTCCCTATATATGAAGAGAGTGAAAGGACCCTCCAAAGAGCAGTTCAGAGCAGATGTCTAATTTAGGTGCTCTCAGACACTCTTGAGGACCTTTTCTTTCTGCATGGATTATACTGGAAGCTTTTGCAGACTAATCTCCTCACTATGACAATGTTCTCAGTTTACTGTCAAATATCAGGCGGAATGAATACTTCCCCGTTACCTGCCACATTCATACCATTGGCCCTCCCAGTATGGCAAATTATGTAAAAACAAAATTGGGAAAACTGCATATAAAAATGGACTAAGGCATAAAATCATGCTCACACTCTGCTCATAGTTACATTATTGTAAGTCCAGAATAACTCCAGTGATACCCTTGAAGTTAATTTAGCTTAGTTTACAAAAGAATTACACTACATTATGTGAAGTGAAAGTAGCATCTTCTGTTACCATAAATAAGAACTGTTCTGAGTGTAGCAGCTCAAGACAAATTGAGTGGTTGTCCTGTAAACCTGATGGGGTTTGCAACCCTTGCAAATGTTGGGGATTTTGTTGGCTTTTGTTTGTTTGTTTGTTTGTTTGGGTTTTTTTGTTGGCTTGTTTTGGGTGTTTGTTTTTTTTTTTTGTGGTTTGTTTGTTGTTTTTTTAAGCAGAAACAATTCTGTTATTGGGGTTTTGGTATGTACCATAAAAAACATAAGAAGGAGAGAAATCCAGTTGTTTTGGAGTAGTTGTTTTTTTCCCATTCACTCTGAAAATATAGAAATGGTGCTTTCAGTTGCATTGATACAATGCATGGAAAACACCATCTACTAAATGATACAGTTTAGGATTTTTTTAAAATTTCCACATTTGTCTGAGCAACAATGATGAAAGTGAGCACTGGAAATTCTAAAAAATAAACCAAATGTATTGCAAGTATTAGACAGCTATGATGAGGTATCCACTGCACACAAAACTCCCTTTTAAATTAACAGAGAACAATAGTCACTGAACTATTTCAGAGTCTACTTCAAGGTGAAACACACTGAGCCCTAGACTTTTTTTACTAGATCTGAACTAACTATACTAAGAGTCTAGGTGATGTCAGGGCTTTCTTAGCCAGATAAAGTCCACTCTCTAGTCTGCAAAACCAGTCTCAAAAGAAAGAAGTGAACAGCTGGAAAATGTGAACCTTCCAAACTTTCTCAGTCTCCAGAAGCCAATTCACACCGGCATAAGCAATATAAACATTTCTCTCATTGTGGTTCTGCTCAGTGCCGTTAGGAATAAATAAAACTGTTAGCTATGCTGTGCCAGTTGGTAATTTCACTCATAGTAGATGGGAATGCAATATTAAAGTATGTGTGAAACCTTGCAGTTTTAACAGTGATTTTTCAGGCATACAGTATGGGTCTTTAAGAAGACCCAGAAAAGAAACAGACTTAGTTCAGGATAGGACAGAGCACTGAAACTTAATTTAGTAAATGATATATATATATATATACTTTTTTTTTTTTTTTTTTCTCAATTTATAGGATTAACACCTATGTGTAAGTTATTTTACATGGAGAGGTCCCTCATTTCTGGCCTAGCATAGTGCTTGGCTTTTAAAATGCCTTCTAAACCTACTCAACATTCATCTTATTTTTTTTGGCTCTTGAAACATCAATAGAACAAAAGTACAGATGTGCTTAGGCACAATTGTCTTGAATTAAAGGTGGCTGCCATTTTAGGTAGTCCCAAGGTCATGAATAGCAAAATAGAAAAATTTCAGCTCTTTACTGTTGGTCAAAACCTTAATATGTTCCATGGGCCTACACTAGATTCAACCAATAAAATGAGAGGAGCTTAATACATCTCTCTGTAATAAGTATTACACATTATAACAAGGAAAACTTAGATCAAGCTTATCCTTTGAAGTTTTAATGGATGCTCCAATTTCATGACAGCAACTCACCTATGCTTGTAATAAGTTTGCAAAGCCTGGAGCAGCTCCAGTCGTCTTGGACTATAGCTTTGGATGACAATGAACGCGGGCAACTGCAAGCTTCAAAGAGCTTATTCAAATATTCTTGCTCTGGCCTTACCAGCTATCACAGGCAAACTTTCCAATATGTTACTCTGTATCAAAGAGTATTTCTAGCTTGAGTTGTTCATAATGATTTTATCCTGTAATAAAACTGCAAAGCCTTCCAGTCTGAAAAGGATTAATCAGATATGGCCCTTGGCTCCAACCTTGTGCAAACCAGTAGTGAAAGAAAAGGAAACACAGCGGGGCAAAGAGAAACCAAGACTGGTTCTTGCATGTGTGTATCAGGTTCCAACTGGGAAGTCCACCAGACCAAAGGTAAAAAGAATAAATAGAGCCGTAGAGCATGACAGCAAAAAACAGGCAGAGTTGCAGTAAGCAACACATTCCCTTTTGTGCACTCAGTGTGTCTGTTCACAGATAATATTCCAACTCAACCTGCATGTTCTGCAACAAGAAGGAAAGCATTTGGCTGCCAGATGCTAGCAATGAGACAGAGAGCTGTTCCAGTCTGATGCAGAAAGGCATCAGGACAATGTGGAGAAGGAGAATGTCCATCTTCTTTTTGAAGGGAAGGCAAAGGGATTTAATGCATCTGCAGCTCTAATGTATCCCTGTTACAGTTCCAAATAATGCTGAATATGGAGAGAGAGATGTAATCATGTTCTCAGAAAGACTGGGTTAAACAGATGTTTTCTTTTGTGCAGAAAATTCTTCTTATAAATAAATAAATACATACATACATACATACATACATACATACATATATATATTTAATCAAAAGTGAGTTTCCTCAGTGACTTAACTCATCTAGTGCCATGTATCCTAGGGCCAAAAAAATTCTCTTACTACCTGAATTTTAAAGTGGATATTATCCAATGTTCATGTTTTGGACAGGTTGAACTGGATAAAATAATGGAGAAGAGACAAGAAATAATTCTACTTAAAATAATTCATAGTCTTAACAATTTGAAGTATAATGAATGATACTGGAAAGAGTTCCTAAAAAGCAGCTGTCTATATAAATGCACTGTCACTTTGAGATGAAGGCAAATGAGAAAATACTGCAGTGAATGCATAGAAACTGAGCCCATTTGTTACTATAATCCAAACCTTGCAAAGCTTTATGCATATATTTAACTTCCTGCATTGCAGCTCTCTTGACTTCAGTGGGACTGCCAACCATGTGTACAGACAATCGTTTGTACAAATTTGTCTGATAATGAGCATCTATAGGATCGGAACTTAATTCATTCTCTCTTTGCATAGGAAGGATAAAGGAGAAATAATGCTGTTTGTCTAGCCATTGTGTGCTATAACCACAGTGTTATGTACCCTGTAGACATGAGTCTCTAGTGATTAAAATTGCTTTAAGAGACAGGGAAAGTAATTTAACTTCTGTAAGATTAAAAGAGGAGATGTGGTCCTCTACTTTCTTTTTTTAATCAATTATGTAATAAGGATGTAGTTTACCCACAGAAAACATCAAGTAATAATTTCTGAAAGGCTGTTCTTCCTGTGAAAACACACAGAAACCTGCCCTGATCCAGGCACAGGTCTCTTTCTCCTATTCCAAGAGTCAAAGATAACTTTGATTTCCTCAATCAGCCTTCTTTCTGGCTGAATGTGGCACCACATTATCTTGGCTTATAGTTTCCATTCTCAGTTTAACAGTTATAAACACCTTTCAACATCAAATAAGAGCAGCAGGGTAATCCAGATAAAAGAAAATTCTTCAACCCTAACAGCATGACTCAGATTTATATGCCTGTTTCAAATTTCTGTTCCTCATTCCAACACTTGCAACATTTCACAAGTACCATATAATGTGCTACTTGATTGGACTTTCCAAGGATACAATGTGCTGCAACACATTGTTTGGGAGTTTTATAGGTGTGCATCTCTACCACACTTCTGGTATTCATTGAAAAAATATATCATGGGCCTCTCTTTCTGTGCTCTACAATCTTGACGTTTCTTAATAAAAGGTTGTCTTCCAAGATGTCATACTGGTTTTGAATTATTTTATGGTGTTCTCAGTTAAAACAGTGTCATATAAATCAATCACATCCTCAGTTCTCTGTCAGGGACCTGCAATCTTCAGTGCAGCCTTCAAATGGAATCAGTAATGTTACTAGATTTCATTGTAGGAGAGCAATGATCAGTCTGGGATTTACTTGTTACTGTCCCAGGTAGAACCTTTGCTAAGAAATTATTACCAAGGGTATGAACTTTAGAAATTAGTTTTTACTCATTTAACTTTTATCCAAACTTTATCACTGTTAACCAAGCAAATATAATTTATTATTATTGTACTGATGCAGCTTTCAAATTGGAGGAGGGCCAAGTGAGATGATCAAAGCTTAAATGCACCTTATAAGTCAAGGGGACAAGGCACCCTGTGAGTTTCTTGCAGCTTTTCTCACAACTTAGCTGTTTTCCCAGCCATCGGATGCAAGGTTACACAGCTGCACTGTATCCAAGGTGGCTTTGGACATGGAGGAAAGGGCTGTAGAGACTGTTGGTACACACAGGACCTTGACATACTGTACAGGTAAACAGAAGAGGAAGAAGGGAAAGTAGATTAATCTCATTTTACAGACTGGACACTGAATCCTAGAGTTGAAGGTCTTGATTTAGAAAAATAGGTCTAGCTCACATCTAGCTTAAAACTGTTTGAACTCAGTGCTTAAAACTGCAGTGAATAGGGATGGTATCACACATTTTCTACAATCAAGGTGTAAGTAATTCACCTGAGGTCAGAGAAGTCATATGTTGATCCCATGTCTTCTGAAGTGTTAGGCAGTGCTTCACTGAAGAATCATCGATCTTTTTTCTTCCCTCCACTGAACAATTTTTTGTTATTTTCTTTATTATCTTATTCACTTCAACTGCTGACCTGGTATTTCACCCAAGGTATTACAGTAACCATGATCCTGTGAGATCTCGCTCACGTTATAGTCTTTGAGTCCTGCTTTCCCAGGCTTCAACTTTATCCTTTACGTGGGGTAAAGCAGGTGTAAATTACCTTCACTGATTATTTTCTTACTGCTACAAAGTTTCTTTAAAGATCTTAAGGAGACTCATATTTATAAATGATTTTGTATGTTCCAGAATATTAATGTTTGTAGCTGGTATTTATAACATCATTTATTAAACATCTTTTGAAACATCATCCATGTGTTCCCACGTTACAGCGTACCTACAATAATTTCATTATAAAGTCATTTCTATTAATCATGTAACATTAGTAAAATATTTATAAATGTACCTTAACTTAAAGCATCATCATTTTATTCTCATAAGTCAGTAACTGGTGGCAAGTTAGTGGTGAAGAATGATGTTGCATTAGAATAATCCACAATTTTGGAGACTTATAAGCTTCAATGCAGAATTGTTTCTCCTTACATTGTTAATATATGCAATTTTGCTACTTTTACCCCTTTCAAATTCACAATGAATGTCCTGTTGTCTCTTTCAATGCCCTCAAATCCTGAGGGGGACAATCTTGTAATTGTATGCATTAATTCTATTATATTTTGTACTTCTGTGATTCTGCACCCACAGAATGAGTATCTGCTGCATTCTTAAATGGCAGCTACTCTTTAAGTGTAAAGACACCTACTATTTTATTGGAACTATTCTTGTTTTATTACTGTAAACAACTTTGATCATAATGATGCCATTTGAAAGAGCTGATCAAGCTGAGAAAAATGACACCACAGTCATAAAGTCACACTAAATTTTGCTATTAACATTTTATAGTGCATATAAGGAAAGCATTCCAAGTTGCAACTACAGACAAAAGAGAAAATTAATTTTACATAGAAATGTAGATTTAAGCATTAGCAATATACTGGTACAATCATTTCCACCATATTCTTAAGCACAACAGATGACCCTCTTTGTAGATAAGAAAGCATGCTGGTTGTCATATCTTAGATGAATCTCTGCTTGTTCTGTGACAAACATGAGAATATATTACAGCCCTTATCCCTGAAACAAAGACAGAATATAGAAATGTCATATAAAACAATCTGAAGTGTTATCAGAAAGAAAACAGTTCACAATAGAGTTCTTGATAGAATAGAAAACCTTAGCTGAAGGCTAAATTGCTCTTTCCAGCAAAACTGATCATCTGACCCCTAGGATAACTCTGCTTTCTGAGATATATGCAAAGCATGGAGTTTGGTGACAACTCCAAGGTATCCTCCTTTGGACAGAATTAAAAAATAGAGTAGTCTGGCAAATGTATTAGGAAATCTTGCTAGAAATTATTTAGTTTGGGTTATAAGGTAAACCCAAGTGATTTTAGTACAATGTATGTTGCAAATTCACCAAGGAACCACAAGTGACAAATCCAGACAATGAAGTAACTACTAGCATTGTTGTAGTATAGAGGAAACTGTAATGGGGCGATATGAAAATAAATGGTAGTTGGTGAGAAAGATATGCAACTGATTTAATGTGAATTAATAAAGTTAGACATGTAGGGCTGGAACCTGGGCCTTCATTAGGGTAATCTTCCTTTTCTCTAATAGCACAAACATGTCCTCAAGCAGCAGTAAGAGGGAAGTCTTTGGATGAGGGTATCTTGGTACTACTTCAGTAGAAGAACTGGTGGGGAAAAGCAACATTACAGAAGCACTCCTTAATCTCTGTGGTTTCCAGCTGTAACAACAGCCCCTTTTTTGAAGTTGCCCAAAGTAATACCAGTGATTGCAGTTCCTAGTTCCATGCAATGGGAGCTCTTATCAGCCATCCTGTCTTACTGTAGCAGTCTGAATTGAAATAAGGCAAGCATCTGGCAGTAGGAAAGTGAAGTAGAGGAGAGCCGCTTACAGCAACTGTTGGATCTCCCTTTTCAAAGAGCAGAGAGAGCTGGGAAAGAAGGTGGGACTTCCAGAGATCAGTGGGTGATTTTGAAGGAGGCCAGTTTCATATCATGGTCCAGAGATGAAAAAAGGAATGAAGCTATCTCTAAGCAGCAAGCATTTTCTGTTCCTCTTCATTTGGGGAAAAGAAGGCTACTAGGAATGACAGAGCAGAGGGGCTTTGTTAGTTCAGAGCAACATCAAATTACAGTATCTAGCCCTCTGCTGTCTGAGCTATTGGGGGCCACACTACTATGACAATACTCAGTAGATCTTCAGTTTGTTTTCAGGATTGCACTTGATCTCATAGAGCAGCTCTTCAACATTGCTGCTGGAGGGACATCTCTTTGCAGGTTACACTGGGAGTACAATCCCTTCATATGGAAGTAGAATAAAATCACCTCACCACAAGCTCTGACATGGGCTACTTGCCATACTGACTTCTGGGTACCGCATACTTATAACTGTGAGCTTCAAACTAAAGGGCTAGGGTTACCCCTTTGTGCCTCTACAGGTACATTGCCCAAGATCTAGCAGAAAGTAAGTGCATTTGACAAAGCTCACAAGCACCTTTTAGAAGCAACTCACATTTGAGAGTACGAGAACGGTTTCATATGAAGGAAGATTAAAACGAAGAGCATTCAGGTTCTGATCAGCATTGTGCTTCTTTACAGGGTTACAGCAGAGGTGTTAGACCCTTTCGGGGAGGTACAGCCCTGATCACTGGAACTCGGAGAACTGTTTTGCCTTGAGGGGTGAAAGTGGGAAGCAAGTATCCTTATAATGGAAAGCATTGTGCTTGCTAAGCTAACGGGAGTCACAACTTTGTAAAGAGTGCAGCAGGCTTGTCTCTAAGGCCAATGTATGAGATGCAGAGTCCTTGCTGAAACTATTACCTCTTTTAGGATATATGGCCCTCAGAGGCTATTTCAGTATCAGTCCTTTACAATTCCTTTTGCATAAGACCAGGAACAAGTAATTCCAAAATATAAAGCAGGCAGATAGCAATGCAACTTTTTATTGCACTTCACTCTCACAAGATTCTGGCTAGGTACTTAAGTGTTACTTCCTGCTGTTTTACACAATGTATTAGGTCATCTGGCCTTTTAAAATTTCTGTGGTTCTTTTCCTTTCTCTTCTCTTCTCTTCTCTTCTCTTCTCTTCTCTTCTCTTCTCTTCTCTTCTCTTCTCTTCTCTTCTCTTCTCTTCTCTTCTCTTCTCTTCTCTTCTCTGCTCTGCTCTGCTCTGCTCTGCTCTGCTCTTCCCTGCTCTGCTCTGCTTTTTTCTTTTCTTTCTTTCCACCAGTTTTCCACTTGTTTTTTGTTTGTTTTTTCTCCAGGGCAATAGCATTATTTTTCCTTTAGGCATTACAGACTTTTGCATATTAATGTGGGAAGTTCTGTGAAGCTCCACTGTTTTGATAAGACATTTTGTTTTATTGCTAAGGCCTCATAAAGGTAAAACTGACATTTGAAACAAATACCTGGTAAATTAATAAGCTTCATAAATTGCAAAATCACAGAACACCAGCTGCTGAAATACAGTAACTCTCTGACCTGAACCTACTAAGTTAACAAGTCTGCTGTACATAGTTTACACCACAGAATCACAAAATCATTGGAGTTGGAAGAGATCTCTAGAGATCATCTAGTCCAACTCCCCTGCTAAAGGAGGATCACCTAGAGCACATTACTCAGGACTGCACCCAGGCAGGTTTTTAATATCTCCAGAGAAGAGGACTCCACAACCTCCCTGGGCAGTCTGTTTCAGTGCTTTGTTACCCTCACCATAAGGAAGTTTTCCCTCAGGCTCACATGGAACTTCCTGTGTTCCAGTTTATGCCCATTTCCCCTCGTCCTATTGCTGGACACTACTGAAAAGAACCTGGTTGCATCCTCTTTACGCTCACCCCTTAGATACTTGTAGGCATCAATAAGGTCTCCCCTCAGCCTTCTCTTCTCCAGGCTAAAGAGTCCCAGCTCTCTCAGCCCTTCCTTGTGAGGGAGATGCTCCAATCCCCCAATCATCTTTGTTGCCTTCTGCTGGACACTCTCCAGCAGTTCCCTATCTCTCTTGAACTGGGGAGCCCACAACTGAACACAGTATTCCAGATGTGGCCTCACTAGGGTGCTATAAATTAAAAATACATTAAAAATAGCTTATGTAAAAAGAACACAAGATGTCTTTGGTAGAAGCAGGACTCTAAGATTAATCCTAGAAACACTGGCGCCTCTGCTATTTTGTAACTTTCATTTTTCTTAGGATGAAATTTTCTAGAATTGTGCAATTAATGCAATATAGCAATTTGGTTCCTCTTGGTTATGATATAGGTCAATATCTACTGTGGTCTGTGATACTGTAGTTCATGCCATATATACATAAGTGTACATATGTATATATGGTTATACTGTATGTTGTATCTTCCTGAAGAGTTCAATTTACTTGATATAAATAACTTTGCCGATTACTAAATCACAAATCAACAGCTCTCTGTAGATCCCCAAATATCTGAATAAGTCTGTTTTCTAACAATTATAAAGTCCTTTTAAATAAATTTGCTATTTGTGTTGCTATAAAACTAGAAGACTTTAACCGTCAGAAAATCAGAAACCTCTATCACTAACATCTAGGTCTGTTACCCTAGAATGGTCAAAAGTTTAAGGATACTACTGCTAAATGCAAATATTGGTATTGTAGCTTTGGGATTCTCCTCTTCCTGATAGCATAAGCTTTCTTTGTTTACTTAAGCAAGCAAAATAGCTGACAGACAAGACTGTGAAGAACTTACTGTGTGCATTGAGGAAGAATTATTTCTTTGATGACTAATGGCATCATGAAGACAATGTAAATGAGAGAAGCAGCAATTTTGGAAACATCAGATGTCTTAAATATAAAATAAGGAAAATAAAGCATGGGAGATGAAAAGAGAGGAAAACAAATACCTTTTTTTCTTAATTGGAATCTAGAGGACCTGAAGGCTTGAAGCAAGGGGGCTTTGCAGTGCCCCACTCCTCTGATATTCAAATTTGATAAATGGCATCTTGATTATCCAACATCCTAAACGTCTCCTTTGTTAGAAAGCAAAAAGATATACATAAGTACATATCTTGGTGTAAGAAGCATGCCTGTTTCTAAAACAAACCAAAACAAACTAAACCCCAAGCAGTTCTTCATGAAGCTCTGCTAAGATATGCACTGATGCATGTGGAGAGACCACCTGATTTCTTACTGACACTTTTATTTTTATAACAGTTTTTTGTTTATTCTTCAGGGCAGAAAGGCTGCATTTTCTCTTGCCTTGAGCTAAATTCTCTAAAACTGCTAGGCAGGAAATATAATATCCAATATCCTACTATTTCTCACTTCATTATGCTAATACAGTTTCATATACTATGAGGCAGAAATAATGAAGAAAATATGCCGTAGCAATGAGTCTTTATGTGACTACTTTTAAAATATAGTCTTGTACAGTGCATTTTCAAGTCCCTTATATGCATTTCTCTTTCTATACCTATTATAATACATTTAATTGTACTTTTTTGTTTGATACAAAAGTTGTTGGGAAAGAATCTAAAAAAACACCACCAGACAATGGCCCTGATTCTTAGCTGTTATAGACAGCTCTCAGGGCTGTATGAGTGGTGATCTAGGGGCAGAGTGCCTTTCAAGAAAAATCTTAGCCAATGCCAACACCAAAAAAATCATTAGCTTAGGCCGGGGCAAGTATGCCTTAAAGAAGGGCCTGAACTTATGTGAGGATTCATCGGAAAGATGAACTCTTGAGTGGAAGTGTTAAAACACTGTTCTGAAACTACACTGAAATTACATTCACTTAGTGCATCCTTGCTGTAAAAGCAGTCTTGATACCAGCATCATTTGTGCCTCGTAACAGGCAGAGATCCAAGACTTTTTTACAACAGAAACCTCACTGAGGACTATATTGTCTAATGCTTCAGCACGTTCAACAAAGGACTTTCAGCAGTGGTTATGAAGCTTTTTTCAAAGATACATATAGGAAATGTCTACTTATTTCATACTGGCTGTATTACTCTCTGCAGTATTTTGCTCATATGAATACCTGAAGTCCTCCGACAGTTTTGGAGACAGGAAACACAGTTGTAAATATGAAATCTACACTCAAAAAAGGTGCTGATTGGCATCTCTAGAGGCCGATGACATCCATTTATCTCTAAATTGATAAAGCAGAAGCAGCAGCTATGTTCGCTTCTGCAGAGCCTCCAGCATGACCCAGAGGAACCCCACATGGTGTGGACAGCATTGTTCATTCTCCATGCCCAGTGAATCTGTAACTATTTGACATTTGCCAAGATGGCTGCTAACCAGTATCACTCAGAATGGTAATGTCTGTGGTGTGAACACTTGGGTGACAGGAATTGGACCAAAACCAGAAAACTCACTTCATCTGGGTCACTGACAGAGTTGTTATATAGTAACTCCTTTTGGTCCCTGCTAACTTGGGCTGAATTCAAACTTAAAAAGTTTCTAGTATTAATCTTGTAAACTACTTGTTAACTCAGTCCAGCTGGTCCCTGTGAATATAGTTTTCTACACTATGCTTCCAACTTGTTTGCCATTATTCCTTAGGCTTTCTGGAAGTACTGATCCTTGCATTTAACTTCATCATTAATTCTCTCCATTATATTCCATCTGAAATTACATCTGCTACTTGTAGACTGATAAACACCGGATGTATCTCCAAAGGGCTCCTAAAGTTTCAAAATTGGATTCGTTGCTATTATTAGTTAAGGATAACGTATCATTAAAATACAAACACACATAATGCAGACTAAGAAGTTACAGATGAGGAAAATTTTCGAGTATGAAAACCTTATTCCAATTTTTAAAACTCTAGGCAAGCTTAGAAAACTTTTAAACATTCTAATGGTTTTAAAACATAAAAGCTATTCCACCATTACACATAGCAATTTTGTCTGTTTTCCATAAACTGCATTTGAATACATTTACATAGTTCTTATGTGGAAAATGGTATTATAATGATGTGGTTTAAGGATGATTTTTTATGCAGCATAATGAAACAATTACATGTTTTAAAGTTGTTTTACCATTGAGTTTAAGAATTTACTCCCTCAAATTAATCTACCTTGGTTTATTTTCTGCACTGTTGACTCCTTTCTCCATGAAGAGTTTATCTTTGAAGCATTGTTATCCTTTTTCTTTCAACATTGCCAGGTCACAGTAGAATAAGAACTAATAAAGAAGTCATGTGTCCTGACAATTAAATGTACTAAAGAAAGGCACTTTACACTGCATTTGGTGATTATTTGACTCTATTGGATCTTATCAGTACTATCTATGGATCAACAAGAGTGAAGAAGACAGTTCCAGGCATAGTGGTTGGTTGGTAAGTCACAAATGCATGAAAGGGATATTCCAGAATAATTGGACCAGTTCTGCATTATGTATATGTATGCTCTTCTGACTGGTTTAAAGTAGAATTATATTTTATCTGGCATTCTCTCTGTTGCGGAATTTAACATAGTAAAATGATACAGTAAAACTTGATAGTAAATAACAGTAAAACTATATAGTAATAGTAAAATAGTAGAATAGTAGAACAGTAGTAGCAGGGAAAAAAAGTAATAGTAAAACTAGATAGTAATAGTAAAATTTGATAATAAGATGGAATGAATGAATTTAACAAAGGGTAAATGGATGGCAGAGAACACACCATAAAATGAAAATAAATGCAAAAGCATTTCATTGGCATGTAATTTTTATTATATTACACAGCAGGAAGAACTGGCATGCTTTACTTAACTTTGCCACGGTCAAAGCACTCCCCAAAAAGTAATTTAGAGAATCTTACTAATTTTTCAGGACAGACAAGTTGATGTATCTTTATTGGAGAATCTAGCCTAGATTGCTATAGGTCTAGTACAATAGAAGACGTAAGACTTTGTGTCAGGAAGTATTTTACACTTGCAAAGAAAGTGGAAAAAGGAAAAAAAAATCTGTCAAGTGCACAATCAAAAGGAGCACAATAAAAAACAAAACAGGTTTAATAATACTTTTGTTGAATCACAAGCCCTTTTGACTATTAGTGAATCTCACAAAAGGCTTTACAAAACTTTGAAAGATAAAACACTATCACATGTTAGCATTAGACAGTTCAGCACAAGCCATGCATGCCTTTTAAATGAAAAATCTGTCCTCTCTGAAAGATGTAACTTCATTCTGTCCTGTCTGTACCACCAGTAAATGCATAAACAAGTATTCAGTTATTGCCATGCAGCAAGGAGGTCACAGAAGAGACAGAACTATCCCCTTCAGTGCAGAGTTGGCTTTTTTAGACTCACAGTAAATACATAGGACAATTTGGGAAATGTAAATAGGATCTGGATCGTGCCAGCAGTCCAATGTCCTGTTTCTACAGTAAGTGGCCAGGACCAGATGATTCAGTGGAATTTGCAAGAAACCCCATAATGGACAATTATTGAATAATTTGCTCGTAGGGGAAGTTTCTTCCTAATCCCAGACAGCTAATGATTGGTTTATGCCCTGAAGCATGAGGGTTCATATATCTCCACCCCCAACCATTTTTATCCTATCTAAGGTATCCCTGGGTGCTCTCATTATCCAAATAAGTGAATAATCCTTTTTGAATCCTACTAAGCTCTTGGGCATAATGATAGCTTGTTGCAGTGAGTTCAACAGGCTAATTATGCATTGTGTAAAAAAGTATTTCTTTTTATCAGTTTTAAATTTGTTTCTTTTCAATTTAATGGATGTCACTTTGTTCTTCCATTATGGGGAAGAGTAAATAGGAGCACCCAATTGACCTTCTCCATACCACTAATTATTTTATATCTGTCTATCATGTCCCCAGTTATTAATTTCCTCTTTCAACTGAACAGTTCTCATCTTTTAAATCTCTCTTAATACGGTATTTCTCCTTGTCTCTGTTCCCTACTGTTGTCTAACTTCAGGCTTCTTCTATTTCCACTACGTATTTTAGGATGGCATGACCAGAAATGAAATACTGTATTCCCCGAAAGTGTGCCAACAATGTGTATAATTGCACATTACAAAGTTGTCATTGTTTTCCATCCCATTCTTTATACATTCTCACATTTTGTTTGCTTTTCTAACCTCCACTGCTCATTGATCAGATGTTTAATTGACCTGCCTGCAGTGACCCCCAGGTCTTTTTCCCAAGTTGTTACAGTTAATTTAGAACCCAGCAATGTGCATGAGCAATTCAATCTGTTCCTTCCAATATGTATTTTCATATTTGTCAATTCTGAATTTGGCTGCCATTGTGCAGGCTTATTAGGTCTCACTGAGCATCTTTGCAATGTTCTGTAGTGCTGACAAACCTAAATAATTCTTTGCTCTCTGGGAAGTTTACCACACTCCTGAATACCCATTTCCAAATGACTGAATTTATCTGACAGTACCAACCATAGGACAGTGCTTCCAGCATGCTATATGTAGTCTGTGGTTGGATGTAAGACTATTTTTTATTAAGCATCTGACTAAAAGACATAGGGGTTAGATTAACTAGAATTTCCAAGAATAAACCACAAAAACTAAACCCTACCCGAAATTATACATCCAATTAACTATGGTTGCCTAATGAATCCCCTTTTGGACATACGTTGCAACCACAGTGAATTTCCACATAACATGCAGAATTTTTTGTGCAGGCATAACCATATAATGGGATCTATAAGCATGACAAAGAAACAGAAGTTTGCTGCAGAGGTGTGTGGGAGACCTTAAATAATATTCTGCATTCAGACTGCAAAAGCCAAAGTTGTAGGCTATCTCTTCCAAGTCTGTATTTTGCACTGGTTAATATGTGTCCACTCTCTGTACATGATAAAAGCAGCTACAATCTGCAGGTTAGCAGGAGAAAGTTTCTAGATCTTAAGATCTTAAATTTCTCTTGTGCAACAGAGACTCAAAAAATTTATCTTTATATGCTCTTTTTTTCAATATTAATTAATCCGAATAAATAAGAGCACATCCAGTTTTTCAGAGTGACCTGAACTTCAGTTAAGCATTGGACAAATATAAAATTAAAAGAAGTTTATATAAGTAAACCAGAGGATTAAGTTCTCAATTACAAACTTGTACTGACAGTTCAAGTAGAGTACCCAAAATATTATAAAAAATATATTATATTCTTTTATATGTGTAAGAAGGCTATTTGCAGAACTGATTTTTTTTGCAGATGTATTGCTTTTCTGGAGGAAATCAAAGGTAATTGCTATAGTAAAGCTTGCATTTAACGGTGGCCTCTTGCAATCCACTCACCATCAGCTTTTTCTGATTTGCAGTGTTTCCATGCATCTCCAGCTTATTAACATTTTTAGAGAAGCCACAAATGGCAGGCACAATAATACCTCTTCAAACCTGATGTTGATTTGAGGGGTCATCATGCTGCACTGTTATGAATCTCTCATTTTCATGAGCACCACATGGATATAACATCTTAGCATGCCTATATACTTTTAGCTGTGCTGATAGGAGAGCTCAGGGAGACAGTGGGATTTAAGCACACAGCTTTGTCCACTTTGGAATATTCTTGCTTCCTCGCATCTAATGCCTTCTGGAATTTGAAACTCTTCTGTACCCTTTGGAAGATTATTTTTTTATCTTATCCATTAAACACCTCGTGGCCCATTTCCCTGAAAAATCCAGATGCTGGAAAAGCTTTAGGTGTAGAGCAGGTAAACAGCAATCTCTTCTAAGGTCCCCTGTACAGATCAGCCTAGAGCGTACAGATATGCAGTAAGAGCTTTCTATTACTTTCACCAGGCCATGGAACAGGTCATCATAAACCTTATCTCCCTATTCTATAGGAATACATCATCCCTGCAACACACTTGAACTTCCCTGACTCTGGCACAGACCAGCTCTCAAACGGTGGCCTTCCGTGCAGTTGCCAAACTAATGGACTGAGTAGATACTGCTTTTGACATCCTCAACCATTTTAGACAAAACCAGCCCAAATAACACAATACAGAGGAAAGACCTGGAAATATGGCTTGTCCATACAGAACTTGTATCTTAGAAAATTTAAAGCAACAGGCATGTAAGGCAAAAGAAATGCTGGTTTAAAGAAAAAATGTTCATAATTAATTTGAATTATTCTAATTAATTAAAAGCATCTTGATAAATAATATTATCATAGGTACAACTACAATAAAATCACAGGCTATAAAAACATCTATGTAGAATAAGATATATAAGCTACACTCTACTATTCTTTACATTAGCAGGTCTACAAGGAAATGTATTAGCTCACCATAACATCAAATAACTTCTTGATACGTGCCCAGTTCTAAATCACAATTTTCAATGCATTAAAAATTAGTTGACCTACTTCTTAGTAGTAAGTGACAGGGATCATTGCTGACAATTAGCAAGAAAGCAGTATATTTAAAAAATATAAATTACTAATTATATCTACATATTTTGTTAAATGCATTATGTAAACTAAATATTGGACATTTCTTACAATGACAATACTCATATTATTTTGCAGCGCACATTCAGAATCGAAAATTTTACAAATCTCTTTGGCTCATCTAAGATCTTTGATATCTGTATCTGCAGAAATTTCTTGTGGGCAAATACTTAGAATAAAAAGAGAATATTTAACTGTTACAATCAACAGGCATGTGACAACTCCATGAACTGCACTGAAGAGGTAAATTCTATGATAAAATTTCTTTTTGGGTTTTTATATTCAGTGCATTCTCAAATCTGTGTTAGGAATCTTCTAGTAAGACAGTTGATCCTAGAAAGTAATGAGTAACACAGAAAATAGCATTCAAAGAAATCAGTGCTTATGGGACTGAATCCTAAAACAGTTCAACAGCAGTACCAAGCAAATTACTTTTTTTCTGTAGTTTAAAAGTGCAAAAAAAAATTTTAGCAGTTTGCTATATGATCCAGTTCAAACTTTTATGTCCAGAAATCAGTTGAAGATCTCTTAACAGACTTCAGTGGAACAGAATAAGCCCTCAGAAACACATCCAAAGGGATGCTCTTAATGTATATTACATATTATTTATAGCAAAGTTAGCTTGAGAAGAGTATAAGATTAAATAAAAATTAATTAGTCTGTAGCCCCTTTGAATGCATTAGCTTTATATGATACTAGATTTTCTTGGCCAAGAGATTAGCAAACTGCTGCAGGGAAGAATTGACAACTTATAATAAAAATATATTTGCTGTCTTTTTACTTTCAGCTAAAACTTCTCTTTTCAAAAATATTTACATAAGTAATTTTGCCCTTCTCTGCAGAAATATATAGTTAGATTTTGTTGCCCCAAATTATTGTTTGCTTGCTCATCTGTTCTATAACAATCAGGTAAGTGACAGTAATGGTATTCACTTTACCATAGTCAAGAAATTGTTAAGTTACGGCATAGTTTTCTGTCACTTTCAACAACAACACTAGTGAAATTCGTAAGACAGAGATTGTTTTTACTTGCAGAAAACTAGTGAAGACCAGCATTGGTCTGGTAATTACTATCATTACATTTATATATTAGCAGTGATTAAGCTATAGAAAGCAATGTCTTCCAGCTTGAAGTGCAATACTGTCCTATCCAACTATTGACAGATTCTAACATAAAGCAATGATTCTCCACTCAAAAATCCTTCAGTTTGAGAGAACTATTCCTGTTAATGCTAGCATAAATAAGACCATAAAAAAGCATAACACTCTGATAAACTTAAAATGTGATATAAATTATCATATGATGAATTCTCTATTTAGAAAATGTGCCTGTTCACAACCTGCTGCCCAAGAGTACCCAGATGCTTTACTATAAAACACAGTTTAAAGATTACAAATATACAATGTTAATGTAAATTAGTAATAAAACAAAATGGCATGCCAAAGCCTTACTTAAAAATGAATACAACAGTCATGAAGAGACAAAGGATTGCCATTCTGTCAAATGAATTTGCTACTTATCCACAGAACAGTTACAGTGCTAAAGGTCGTCTGAAATAAAAGTATTTTTAAATACAAGGCAAGAAATAATTTGTGGCAACAAAAACTTATTGTGTATCTCACTCAACCAGCTTTCCTTCTCTTTCACCCTGGATTACCACCTAACTAGACAATTAAAACTTTTCATGACCTGCTTTTACCATACAACAGCTATTCTCTTTGGTGGGAAAGTTGAGGGAGACACTGTGTTTAAAAACAGAGTCTTTCCTTCTTCAGGAAAGGGCCTTTACTTGTCTGTTTCTAAATTTTCTTTCCTGCCTCAAGTCTTGCCAGGTAGTTTAAGATTTAACAAATTTATATGCCTAAGAAGTATACTCTGATTGGGAAAATCACTTAAACTTCAGAACGAATAAATATATTGCTGGGAAATAACAAAAACAAACAAACAAAAATAATAAACCTTCTTAATTTTCTGCATTTTGGCCCATACTGAGAGATAACAGAAATTCTGTCTAAAAAAGAGCTCCAAAGCTGGGCTTGCACTCAATGCATATAGACTTGCGTGAAAGCTGTGCTGATGTCACTGGGAGAATGAGTGCCCAAAATAATATCCTGTTATTTATTTAGTTTTTACTTCTTGAGTAAATGTGTTTCATAATTTGGTGAACTAGCAAGTTATTTGTGTGTCTGTATACTTACTAAAACTCAGTAATATACCGTCCATTCAATATTAATTGCTACAATTACAGCATCACATCATAAAACATTCCTGGGAACCTTGTCAGGACACCAGATGGTCCCACAGTCCTTGGTCTTCTGCTCAATCATACTAGCATGCCCAGGGACTAGAATTTCCAGCTCAGATTTTGCCTGGCTCCACTAGAATGGATTCTGGAGATTTCTGTCCTACAGGAAAACTCATCAGTCTTGGAAAAGTTGCAGTTAATATTTCTAATCTCCACTACCAACCTCCTTCAGTGTCCTGCATCATGGGTGATACTGCAAGTACTCTTCTATTCTCTTCTGTCTTCTAGGTCTATGTCTATTCCCCTTGAATGAAGTAGGGACAGATACACATCTGCTGCCCCTAAGGGCAAGGCAGATTAGCTGGCCATGACCACAGTGTGTAGCTCTTGATCCTAGGTCTCCTCTGAGCTCTGGGTGATGTCCCAATGTCCATACAAAAGAATTTTTGTTTTGTGTGTATGTCTTTGTTCAAAGTAACTGAAACACTGTGAGAGTTTGTGGCCATGTGTGTATGGCATCGGGTTGTAGAAAATACTGCAAGGTTAAAAGTCCACTTGGACAGTGCTGGAGGACTGTGAAGAATGTTAGGAGACAAGCTTACTGCAGCCTTGTCCACAAAACCTTGTGGGAGTGGCTCCTTCCATGCATGTATTATCCTTCAAACCATGACCAAGAGAGGCCTCAAAACTGAGCCAGGGAGCAAGTGAAATACTGTGCAAGCACTTAGCATTATGAAGAGTAGACAAGCTTGCTTTCTGGCCCTGGACATAGTCTATAGAGCTGGCCACGTTGTGAAGATGAATCTGTAAGTGGTCATGCAAACGACGGCCTACATGTCTCTGGCTGTTGAGTATTGTTAAGGAATCAGGGCAAGGAAGTTCACATGGGCGGGTGCTACAACGCAGACTTGAGGAGGTGCAATTTCTGTGATAGATTTATCATGCTGCAGCTCCCGCTTGCATTCATATGCATGCATCCTTTTAGAAATGTGATACCAGATGCTGTTTCCTGGCAACAGGCCCAACAACCCCTTCTCTTAGGTGTGAATTTTGACAACTCCAATTCACTGGAGCCCTAGTTATGTTATCTTTTCTAAATGCTGAAAGAGTAAAAAGACCTCTTGCTCTTTCTGCTGTGGACTTAAGTGCCACTTGGGCCAATCTGCAGTTCTGTATTAGTCTAAAAATATCTTCTCATACAAGTAGCACAATTATTACCACTAAATAGGAAAGGCTGGAATTGTTCAGAATTGAACATGGATAACACAAGTCCTTTTCCTCTGTTGTCAGTCAGAGCTGTTGGCATATGTCACATCAATGTATAATAAATGCCCATGTCAGTCAAATGCATGTTATGTGTAGATCTGATGTCAATCTAATGTTTTGTATTAAAATCAGTGCCACAATACATGCTCAACTTTATAAACATTGCTGGGGAGAATTTCAGTTTGAAGTGCTACAGCTGCTTGCAGCTGTCTTTTGCACAACACCTTAAGAACTTAGAATTATTTGAAAGATTATATTTCAGAAAAGGGTCAGTAAAATACCAACTTTACTTCTCTGCTATAGCTTACCTACCAGAAAGGGTCATCTAAGCTTCTAGCTTCTCCCCATGGCTTGTTTGCTGTTAAGAAAAATACAGAGAAAAAACTGAGTACCAAACAAGGGAACTCCAGAGCAGGGTCCTGGGACTGACACGGGCTGACATTGCAGCCCTTTGTGCAAGATGTGCCATGCCTAGGTAAGTTCTACACATGTGAGTGGGAAAGATGGGGAGAGGGGCCAGCCCCAGCTGATATCTGGGAGATCATGCAGTACTTCCAATTCTAGACAGACTTGTTGCCACAGGAGATGGTAAGAGACTTTCAGGGCTGATGGTCAGTGGATATGGACTTTGGGGTCATTATAAAGCTGGTCCCAGTGTCAATATGGATGTTTCCTGAGGAACTTTTTTCAACATAGCACAGCCTAGGTGTCACAGTTACACATACTTTTGCTCAGAGAGATGCTGTGGCCTGGCTAATTCAATAACAGTTTAGAGAATAAAAGCTTTAATTATAAGCATTAATTAATCTTTGTGATAAGGTCATTGTTATTAACCCTATTGTATGTGTAGGTCACATGTGTGGTTGGTGCAGGTTCATTCAGATGACTCCCCTAGGATGGTTCCAGATTATGGTAGTAGTGATATTGTCTGAAGATGTTTTAGCTGTAGTCACTATCAGACAGAGGACTGTCAGACATATATTGGGAATTCTGCTTCTGATGGTTCTTCTAAACCCCCCAAAATACTTCCATTGGTGAATCACATGTTCAAAGGACACAATCTTGCACAGAGACAAGGCTTGAATATAAAGGCTACTTTTTGGTCATTTGGAAAACTCAATAAATTTACCATTTAATTTCCGTTTGACTAAGTTCAACAGAAGATTGAATAAAAGGTATGTCCAATTTGACCCTTGATTTCCTTGTGGCCTATTGCTTAGCAATAAACACTAACTTTTCCAGTGTGGCATTCTGTTGTTAATCAAATGAAAGCTATTCATCTCTTCCATTTAACTAACAAGTGTAAGCCAAAGAAACTGCTATGTAGATTGTAAAACAGCCAGACCAAAGTAGTTGCATAGATGGGGAAAATGTGGTGTTCTGCTGGCTTTTAAGCAGAGGCTGGGCATTTGCCTCCTTGTTTCACAAAGCAGCAGGCAAAACCAGTGACTCCTGTTCCAATCAGGATTTTCAGGGTTTGGGCAATGTTTTATCTTTTCTTGATTCTGAGGCACTAGGATGTCCATAAGGGAAGAAGTAGGAAATCCCACTCTATAACCCTCTTACCTAATTCAGGTTGTTACTGTTAGAAATATTAGGGAAATCCATACATCATCTTACTATAGTAGCCAGAGATACCATGTCAGAGAAAAAGATGCTGGAAATAGAAAAAGACAGGCTGAAGAAGTGGGGAGGAGCATGCTCAAAGAGGACTAAGGCTACCTGCTTTCCAAACAAAAAACCCCAAACAAAATCATCTTGCAAGTGACCTGTGGAAGGTTTCTAAGACAAGTTCACAGATGAGTGCCTCTGTAGGAGATGGAGCTTAATCCTTTAGAAGGGCAGTGGTACTGTACTCTAGCAGTACGCTGGACAGTACAGACTCACAGTTCACAAACATCCTTATGCCAAGGGTTGTGAATGACAACACTCAGGATCCTAAAAGGCGGAACACAAAGTATTAGAAAGATAAAAGAATACACACATTTGGCATTAAAAGGATGGCATAAATATTTTGAAATGGCTCCTGGCTTTTGAACAGAGAACACTGTAAAATGGTGTCTTTATCTTTACAAGAGAATATATGCTCATTGAAAAACTGCTGGTTGGGGAAAAACTGATTTCCTTGCAGTGTTAGAGCCCCAAAGCTTGGTAGCAATTTTTCATCATTTTGTTAATTTTCACTAATATGACAAGTATGCTACTAATATGATTGCTCTGTTTAAAAACTAATACCACTATTAATATGTTACAGTGATGAATTACTAACAATAATCTATCACAAAATAAATATAGTGACATAATTAATGCAGTGTTACTATTGTGCAATAGCAATTTGTTAACTCGGTGCAAAGCACTCAAAGAAAACTTTATTTTTCATATTTTCTTCCATAATTGCTTGTACCCACATTTATAATAGAAAAATCTGCACCAAAAAAAAAAAAAAAAAGGAAACTCAGCACTTGGGTCTTTTCTTTTTGGTCCAGTGAATGCATGCTCTTAGACTGACAGATTTAATCTCAACCTTATTTTAGGATCTGGATATTATCTTTTTAGGCAACAGACTTTTACTGCTGTTTTTAAAGATCTTTTTTCTACTCCCTTGCACAACAGTGTAGCTTATTACATAGCTCTCACATTGCAACCATTTTATGACTAGGGTAGATTGACATATTGCATTGATTAAAATACTCCCAGTCTACACATCACTGTGCTTTTCTACACGCATTTCAAAGGCAACCTCAGAGAACGTAAACAAATACAGAAAACAGCCTTGCAAAGGAACCAGTTTCTTAAGTGAAAATACTTAATCCTCAAATGAGAAGAATTAAGGAAAATGTGCATATTCCCTTTATTTGAGCTTCTCTGTGCAGTTTTAAAAACCTGTCACATTCTTTCAGACTTTGTCTGCAAAACAGCTTTTCACAACGCCCATTTCCAGAATGAGGTACTACACACGTAAGATCATAGATACTCAAGTATGACCTTTTTATTACAGATCTTTGCACACTTTCTCCTATCATCCTTGTGTCGCAACCCATCCATCTGCTTACATCCCCATTCAGTCAGTAATCAGACCCCTCCTTAAGACCTACCTTTTCTAAAGTATGCAATAAACATACTGCTGACTACTCAGGTAAGAGGTGCAGGCGGTATTCACTCAGTCATCAATCTGTTGCATTTTGGACTCCTTGCTTTCAAGAAAGGGACTGCCATTTATTCCTTTTTTCAACAGTACTATGGGCCCTCTACACTTGTGCTCATTACATGGTAGTGTGACACAATAGCTAATTATAAAATAAATCATTAACAGCAAAGCAAGAGGAAATACTGTCATGCTGGTCTGGTATGATTTTCCATAAATTTCCACAGCTGTAAATTATGGTCTGAGAAGCAAGTGGTTGGAAAATGATGGCAAGTCTGACTGGTGACACACTGTCTCTAACCGGCAGTTATTAAAAGGCTATAGGATCTACCATAGCATCCACTTCATCACATATGCATATGCTGAAATTAAAAAAAAAAAAAATAAAAAAATCTTAGTTTCATTTATTTAATGTTACCAGTAGCTCTGCCATTTTCTGCTGTGCTGGGCACTGTAGTAAAACAGTTGAATAATAAAAACCGTGAAGCAAACAAAAAGTTTAACTTAGTAGAAACGTTCCTTGAGCAATTAGTCAGCTGTATTTGTACAATGAAATTCATGTTAGATGAAGTACTGCATTGGTTCTTTTTTAATTGATGAATAGAGAAAGGAAATTTAAGCTATCCAATATAATCTAGTTTAATAAAAATCTGCTTGTCATTGTCTATTCTTTGTAGCTGCAGAGGCCAACACAGCTCTGCCTGAATTTTCACAGAAAATAACACAAACCAAACAAATTTGGGCAAAACTTATTTTCAAAGCATAATGAAGATTTTTGCCCTCCTTAAGATCACATGAAAATTGGTTTCACTCTTCAGTGAGCCCTTCCTAAGAATGCAATAAAAATACCCTTGTGTATCCACAATGCCTAATGTTCACTAAGTTTTATACTGAAATAATTCATTTTTAAAGGATTGTAAAGCAACACCTTTCTGAAGAAGTCATATCTCAAATGCTCTGGCACGTCCCTTTGAAAAGCTAGTGGAATGAAGACAAGATCTGAAAGCAGTACAGCATGATGCCACCATTTGGAACCACAACAAAATTATTTCTATCTTCACTCTCATTGGAAGGGGAAAAAAAGAAAAAAAAGGCTAAGAGCTGAGTATAGATTAAATATAGTAATTCAAATCTGGCTGAGAAGCTGTGAACTTCTAAGCCAAGTTCTAGCCTGAAATGAATTTAAATGGCCACAAGTACAAACTCCACAAAGGGGAAACTGCAATGAAACAATGAAATCCTGGCAGAGAAATACAAATAGAATCATAAGCAAATAGCACAACCTTTAAGAGGGAAGAAGAGAAAGCAGAAACTAGGAAATATTCTCAAACTTATGTTTGAAAACACAGGAAGAAACTAGGACAGCAGGGCTGGGGTCACTGTGAAAAACTGAGTGATGGTGTTCGTTTTGGTATATGAAATATGGGAGTGATGTCAAACTGTAAGGGGTGGCCTGAGAGTTGCCCAGCTATTACGAGCAACTCCAAGGCCTGCAGAGCAATTTGTCTGCTCTGACTATTGGCCCTGACCCAATCAACTTCCCAGCATTTTATTGTAAAATAGTTTACAAATAACTGTGCAGTTCTTAAATGGTAACTTGTAATGCAACCCTCTGTTCTTATTGACTGAACAGTCCGTGCCAGTATAATACTTACGTATACTCCTTTTTCATTATTTTTCTCTGGGCTCACTGTACATAGAGACCCTTATTCCAAAAACTAATAACAGCTTTAAAAGGGTCTTAGTATGAGGTTTGGGGGTCCAAACTGGTGATACCTTTGCAGAATTAGGACGTCAGCCAAAGGCAGCCAAAATAGTCAAAGTACAATCATACACTAGTCGTCAGTTTCTTTTCGAAGCAGAGATGGTTGGCTATGGGCATGGTGATCATTATTGGACTAACGGTCTCAGGGGAAAATGTATTTGGAACCTGTTTGAAGATTGGCATGCTGTCACTAAGTATTTTATCTTCACTCTATAACAGTGTAAGTAAATCACCTTATTTTTCTGTATAATGATTTTTAAAATTGTCTTTGTGGTATTGCTCTTTCTACACATCAGCAGCAAAGGTAACTGTTGAAATGCTGCGTGTTTGGTAGCACTGAAAGACCTAGACATGAATGATGATTAAGCAAGTTGTCAGGAGATATCATGAGGCAGTGCTCTTCCGTAACACAAAGGTAACAAATTACAAGCAGGGGAAAGCTTCTGGAGTCTTCAACACCATTTCCTGAGTGAGGTGGTGCCTAAACTCCTCAAACGCTCTGTGGGAGATATGTGTCACCAGACCCTTCCAGGGTTGCTGATGTGTTTGGCACCGCAACTCAGCCTCCTGCATTCTCCCAGTTGTGGTCTGATGGGATTTGGTTTATGGAAAAGGATTTATGGACATTGATGAAGTGCACTGTAGGTGGTACTAACATAAGAAACATTCTGGCATTTCCAAATGAAGAAACTTGCTGCCAAAGTAGGAAAGCAAGTGAAACATTTTTTAGTCATTCTAACATTTCCTGTAAATTTCCTGTAACAAAACTGTATTTCCTGATTGAGAATTTCCACATCATAACAGATAATAACAAGCCTGCTTTCATGTCGAGCTTGAATTCTCAGGAAATGCAGTGCAGAAACTTAAATCTGGAAGTTTCTATCTGTCTGCCCCACGGAACGCTGCTACCTTCCTGCCCAAGCGGGTGATGGGTTTGGAAGACCCTGCCGTTTCCAGAGGCCCCCTCCTGCCCCTGCCCGCCCCGGCCCCGGAGGCCCCGGCAGCTGGAGCCTCGGCTGCAGAAGGGAGGAAAAAACGCGACCCCCAAACCAGCGGGAACAACTATTCTCCTGAACGCTTCCCATCGCCCCCACCCCCCGCCCCCATGCATGTATTTATACATAAATATGTATACATAAATATATACATAAATACTTGTAAAACCAGCAAGTAACAACCCTTTGCGACAAACAAACAAAAAAAACACAAAACAAAACCAAAATCAAACCACCCCACACAAGCCATAATGATTATGATGATGATGACGGGAGGGGGGGGGAAATAAATAAATAAAGGCGAGCGAGAGTCGGCGAGGGAGGGAGGCAGGTTCAATTATCTAAACAAAGAAATCATGGCGGAGTGTTTACATTTGGCAGCCCAAAGACTGTTGGATTACGGAACCCCCCTCAAACCCAGCCGGCCCCCCCTGGGTCCCCGCAGTAGCAGCTTGCCGAAGCCCGCCCGCCGACACCTCGCCGCGGCCCGGGTAAGTGCGGAGCTTGCGGCTGCCGGACCCGCGCCCCAAGCCCTCCCCGGGCGGGCGGGCGCGGCGGGGGCCGAGCTGGCTCCCCCCGCCCGGTGCCGTGTCGTGCCGTGCCGTCTGTGTGTGTCAGTGTGTGTGTGTCAGTGTGTGTGTGTCTGCGTGTGTGTGTGTGTCGGCGGGGGGGGAGGAGAGCAGGACACGGGGTGTGCACGCCGCCGCGCTGCCCCCGGGCTCACCGCGCCCCCCTCGCCGCGCCGAGCAGGGGCAGCACGTCGCGGTCCCCCTGGCCGCGGTGCCGCCTCCCCGCCCCGGGGTCACGGCGCCCAGCGCTGACTGGCGGCTCCGCCCCCGCGGCCGGCCCCGCCGCGCCCCCCGCCCGCGCGTTGCTGCGGTGCCCCGCCGGGCGGAGAGGCAGCTGCTCGCACCGGCGTAGCGGTGGGAGGCGGAGGGAGGGACCTTCTTGCTGCCCCTACGCGTTTGCGAGGCTTCGCTCCTGGGGAGCGAGAGGCCCCGAAATGGGCGTCTGGGTGAAAAGGGGAGGGGGGGCGGGGGCGGGCCGCGGCAGTGGTTGCGGTTCCTGCTCCCGGTGTCCGAGAGCCGCATCGCAGAGCCAGCTGGGGACCAGAGGAGGCTGTCGGGAGCGAGCAACAGCACTGAGACCCTCTCCCCAAAACACCCTCACACCCAAATGCTTTTGCCCTACAAATGCTCTTAACCCTAAAGCAAAGCCCCCGAGCATCCTCAGATGCAAACACCCCCTCACCTGCAAGGGGTTTGCCTCCAAATGCCCCTTCTCCCAAACATCCTTGACCCCAATGCTTTTGTTGCAGTCTTGCTCACTCTCAAATGCTCTTGCTTCCAAACAGCTTCACCCCCAAACAGCATCAACCCCAATCTCCGTGCACCAAAACACCCTCACTGCTAAACGCTTTTCTTCCCAAACCCTTTTGCTCCTAGCGTCTTTGAACCAAGTAGGGGGTTTAGATGCTCTTGATGTTACTGAGGACCGTGCCCCCCTTGCCCCAGTTGGCCCTGTGGAACAGCCAGCAAGCCATCTGGATCCCTCCCCCTGCCAACAAGCAGCCCCCAGACTGCTGATCTGACACTAGGCCCTCCATAGGCCACTGCTGTGAAATGTGGAAATGACCCTTTCAAGCAAACTGCTAGTGTTGCTCCCATGCGTCCATCAAAAAGTCCCCTGGCCCCAGGCACATCTCAGTGCTAGAAAGCTGTAAAACTAATTTGGCACCTCTGCCCTCCTGGATCTGGCTAACAGGCAGTGGCCTCCCCCTGGTTTTGTGATACAAACACATGGGTTTTGTGTCCTGCTGCACTGCACTTATCCCCGGATCAGAGTGCTGCAACGTGTGTATTGCTTCCAGTGTTTTGCAGGTGGTATTGACAGGGTAGAGGCTGGGAGCAGAAGGACCAGCACAATGACTACTGTGGTAGTAGGATGTAGGGGCTGGGGAAGGCTGTTGGCTTGTTCCAGGCTTTTTCTGTCACAGTCCTGATCTATGTTTTTCTGGGCCTGTGCTCCCACGTGTCCCAAATTCAGGATGCATTGAGCTATGTGAGATTGAGAGATGTAGAATAGATAAAGCTTTCTTTATTTCTCTTTGAACTGCTTGACTTAAAATGTGGAGGTCAAATACATGAATAGAAAGACAATTGCTTGATATTACAGAGTTATGAGGCACTGTAAACTAAAAAGGGTGTTGGGACTCTGGGAGTTTGAGACATCCACTTCTCGTGCTCCTCCATGCCCTTCCTAAGGCAGCAGGTTTTGCAATTGCTTATTGTGATGTTGAGAAGCCTGTGTTTGTATCAGTGTGGTGGTGATTCAGTGAAACAAGGAGGAACACAGAAACGTGGAGATGCATCTTGGTGCCTCAGCTGGGTGTGCTTGTGCAAGAACTGCAGGTTTGATTTTCTGCTGCGATTTTCTCTTTGCTTGGTCTGTGGGAGCATACAGAGTATTAAGGGAGTGTCAAAGTGGCCTGCAGATCCACACCTCTCTACAAACCCTTGGCGTCTGTCTTGTATCACCAGGTGCTGTGGTAGCAAGTTGTATGACAAAGTTACAAAGCACAGATTAGTGCAAAGTGTTAAACCCTGCAAAATTTTGGCTCTGATGACATCAGTGAAGAAAATGTTTTTATTACTCAGAAGGTCATTGCTCAAAATCTCTTGTTTCCTTTCCTCTCATTATTCCCTCCTCTCTGCAACGACATTCCCCTAAATCTAGATGTAGGCCAGGCATTCCTGGGTTTGTACTTTCTGTGGATAAAAGGCCTGTTGAGGAAATTCCCCATACACTTCGATTTTTTTGCCACTTCCTGCTTGAACTATCAGTCTCTGAAGGTCTGAGGCTGTTTTTCTCAAGGAAAGCTCTTAATTTAAGTAGCCTGTTAATTGCTGTTCTGGCTATTTACCTGAATATCATGTCAAACCTGCTGTTCTGGTCTGGAGGCTACACTGGTTATCTGCTCTGATCTCTAAACTGCTACTGCTTTCTGCTGTTTTATTGAACACCAAGGTAATACTTCTTTTCTTAATACAAAGTGACATTTCCTTAGATTTAAGGATTATGTTGAGCAAGCTGTCCCACTTGAAAGAGTTTATATAATAATCTTAATTTAATGTCTGGTTAAAAAAAGGCTTCCCTGAGACTTAATATTCAAAGATTTTTGTTGTTTCCAGTGTTTCAGTATGGATGTGTTTAGAGGACAAAAATACTTAAAGCTAGGCAAAACAGTGAGGAGTTGATGGGTAGGCAGTTAACAGATCTAGGTTGGAACTCAGTGCTTAGCAATCTACAAACATTGGTATGTTCAGTGTAAGCAAAGCTTGAACTTGTAACGTATACTTAACAGGCTGATTGGAAGTTTGCAGAAGGTCATCTCCAGGGTCGTCTCAAGATCTGTGCAGTTAATGCAACACTGGCAGTGTCAGTGAAATTCCATCTCTAGAAACAATTTCTTCTATTTACTGCTGTTAGTAAAGTTAGGTTCTGTTTTCTGGTAACTAACTTTATAAAACTGATGCCATATTTTGGCTGTTTTACAGGGGTAGACATGATAAAATTATAAAAAAACGCTGGCAAAATGGATATAATTTTGTCTCAGACTGAAGAGAACATTAATGGGTCCGGTTCCCTTTTGTGAGTGTTTGTAGTTTTTTGATTAATGAGAGTTCATTCGGGTATTGAGGGAAGAAGAGACCTCTCAAATGATGCTGAATCTGTTTCCCCAGTATGTAATAGAATGAAGCTCTGAGGCTGTCGCTGGACAGTAAGATATTCTGACATGAATATATATTTTGGAGCTCTGCACAAAATGAGGATTTCATGCATAGGCAACACAGTGTGACAAGTCATATCCCGTGTGACCTTGTCCTTACAGTACAAAGTTGTGTAATATATTCTGCTAAATTAATACACAAAATAGGTAGAATATACCTCATTTTTTATGCTGATAAAGATATTTTTCAATTCTAAGCACCTTTTGTGCTAAGACCGTAAAATAAAATACAGGTAGGAGTAAACTAAGCTTCAGAACACCACTGTGAATTTTTATATTATTATTCAGAGACTACTTGGAAAGTATCTTTATTAATGAATGCTATGTAATTTTCTGTTAATTATTGTCTGATTTGCTTGCTTTCTGATGCTGTTTTCTCTCCTAGTATTTTAGCAATAAAATATGATCTTATTAAACTGAAAGAAAACAAGTATTTTAATTTCAGCCACAAGAATGGACAGATCTGTCAAGGTTAAGAGGAAAAATAATACTGATTTTGACACCAAGGAATTAGCAGAGATTTTGCTAGTAGGATGTGTTTTATGCAGCTGGAACATAAGTAAATTTGGGATGTATGGCTCATTCTGTGATATAACTGGAGGTGAAAGGCTGGGAAGACTTTACAAAGAGGTTAGCTGAGGGAACAAAAGAAACCTAAATTATTTCGCTTAATTCAAATCACAAAGGAGAATTTTTCCAGAAGTGCTGATTACTGGCTTAGTTCTACTGTCAATAATAATGTCAGTGGTAAAAATGTCATTTACTCCAATGAGAGCAGATTTAGGCCACTGATGAGTGCTTTAGCAATCCTGTCCTATTTGTTTGTAAAATGTGAGTTGAGTCTTGCTTGTATGCCTGATACTCCAGCATGTGTTTCTTACAAATTTCAGCACAGGATTTGATTCTCTGTCATACCCTGGTATGTGGAGATGGAGTAGCAGTTCAGGGATAAGAATCCAGGTTGTGATGCTCTTCAGTAACTTTTACTCCACTGATGTCAGTGAGGTGGTATGGGCAGACAATTAGTACAGAATTTACTCTAACTTATTAATGCATATTTACAACCTTAAATCCAGTTTAACAGAATGTTTTGTGGTGGAACATTTATGGAAAGAGCATGTAGAAAAATTATCACTGCATGTATTAAGCACAAATAAAACATCCCTATACTGCTGTGTAGGAGCAACTAACAAAACAGAACATATTACAAGAAACTATCTTTTTCATTAAGTCTGCACAAAATGAGGATTTAATGCATGGGCAGCATGTCAGTCCCAGTGGTTTAGTGCCCATAATCCTACCTTGAAAATGGCTTCACAATCATAATTACTGTTACAAAATGGACACTGTTTTCAATTTTGGCATGTCTTCTTCACACATAACTAATTGCAGTCTCAGAAGGCAAGATCTTGTTTTACCAGCCACCCAGTTCCAGAAGTGCAGCTATGTTAAATCTGTTTTGGTCCCAGCTCTACAAAAAGGATGCAGACAGGCTGGACAGGGTCCAGAGAAGGGCCACAAGGATGATCAGAGGACCTGCCATATGAGGAGAGGCTGAGAAAACTGGGTTTGTTCAGCCTCAAGAAAAGAAGGCTTAAGGGAGATTTCTTTACCATGTTCCAATACTTAATGGGTGGCTACTAAGAGGTTGGAGACTCCCTATTTACAAAGAGTTTTACATCTCAGCTTGATAGGGTACTGAGTCATCTCATATAAACTATAGTACTACCTAGAAAGGTTGGACCAGATGATCCTTGAGGTCCCTTCCAATGTTGCATTCTATGATTCCATGATTTCCAATTTTCAACTGGCAACTTTCTGCTTTGCCTTATTTTGCCAAAGTAATGCAGAGCATGTGTGGCAGCCACCGTCACTTTGGCATGCTCAGACTATCCCTGGACATTAGGATACTATGACATGAATATATATTTGTGAGCTTTGCACAAAATGAGGATTTCACGCATAAGCAACATAGTGTGACGAGTAGTATCCAGCATGACCTTGCAAACGCAGGCTGAGCTCCAGAAAAAACAGCTCAAAAGAGGAACGAGTATAGCAGATTCTTGGGTTCTGGAAGGCAGTTCCATCATTTGGGCCCAAGGCTGCAGAGAGTAGCATACAACTCTTCTCAGAAGTTCGTAACCCTACCTGCTTTACACAAGTAAGGAAGTACTATGGCCCAGAGAACAAAAAACTCCAACTACTTTTAGAAAGATAGGGTTATTATTACAGAAAATCCTTAATCATCAGTTGGACTCATCACAGAGAGCTTCAAATCCTCTTCATGGCTGAGATTTCAAAGCTTCTGGGTTCCAGATGTGGAGTATTTCTCATTTTAACAGGGTCTACATTTGTTTCTTGTTTAGGCTGTATTTCCTATCTCCCACACATTTTCTTTTCACCTTTTTTCTCTTGCAAAATGAACACTAACTTTGGACAAAACAGGTTTTTTTCTGCCTTTCAAGAATAAATATTGTGGCCTTTTGAAAGCTGAAGATAACATATATATTACTCATGCGTATAGGGAGGTAAGAAAGTGTCTTCTCACACCTCTCTTCCAGTTTAGAACAATCTGGTGCAATCTGGTCCCTTGTCAGAGCTGGCCTTGAGTATGGGCAGCCAGACCCCTGCATGGGGGGAAGAAGAGGTTGCAGAGCCTGTTGGTGCAGTCAAAGCCCTGACAAATAATCAGCCATTCTAATGTTGCATATAATAAGTGTTATTTCTGCACAGCTAATGACTCATCCCCCTCCTGTAATCCAGGAGGAAGTAGTTAGGGACCTACCGTGCCACTTAGATCCCAGCAGGTCCATGGGTTCAGATGGACATCATCCTATGGTGCTGAGGGAGCTGGTGGAAGAACTGGTCAAGATTCTCTCAATCATTTATCACCAGTCCTGGCCGACTGGGGAGGTCCCAGATGACTCGAGGTTGGCCAATGTGATGCCCATCCACAAGAAGGGCCAGAAGGAGGATCTGGGGAACTAGAGGCCTGTCAGCCTGACCTTGGTGCCTGGCAAGATTATGGAACAGACCATCCTGAGTGCCATCAAGCAGCATGTAGAAGACAACCAGGGGATCAGGTCCAGCCAACATGGGTTTAGGAAAGAAAGGTCCTGCCTGACCAGTCTCGTCTCCTTCTATGACTGGGTGACCTGCCTAATGGATGAGGGGAAGGCTGTGGATGTGGTCTACCTCGACTTCAGTGAGGCCTTTGGCACAGTCTCCCACAGCATCCTCCTGGAGAAGCCAGCAATCCACGGCTTTGACAGGTGCATCCTTTGCTGGGTTGAAAACTGGTTGGATGACCAGGCCCAGAGTGATGGTGAATGGAGCTGTGTTCAGCTGGTGTCTGGTGACCAGCAGTGTCTCCCAGGGATCAGTACTGGGCCCAGTCCTATTCAACATCTTTATTGATGATCTAGATGTGGGGATTGAGTCCACCCTCAGTAAGTTCACAGATGACACCACGCTGGGGGGGAGTGTCGATCTGGGAGGGTAGGAAGAAGCTGCAGAAGGACCTGGACAGGCTGGGTCGATGGGCCGAGGCCAAGGGCATGAAATTCAACAGGATCAAGTGCAGGGTCCTGCACTTTGGCCACAACAACCCCAGGCAGTGCTACAGGCTGGGGGAAGAGTGGCTGGAGAGCAGCCCAGCAGGGAGGCACCTGGGAGTACTGGTTGACAACTGGTTGAACATGAGCCAGCAGTGTGCCCAGGTGGCCTGGAAGGCCAGTGGCATCCTGGCTTGTATCAGGAATAGTGTGGCCAGCAGGAACAGGGATGTAATTCTCCCCTGTGCTTAGCACTGGTGAAGCCTCACCTCAAGTACAGTTCTGGGCCCCTCCTTCAAGAAGTATATTGAGGTGCTGGAGCAGGTCCAGAGGAGAGCAACAAGGCTGGTGAAGGGACTAGAGGGAAAGTCTTATAGGGATAGGCTGAGGGAGCTGGGTTGTTTAGCCTGGAGAAGAGGAGACTCAGGGGGGACCTTATCACACTCTTCAACTACCTGAAGGGAGGACTGACAGAGAAGGTGATTAGACATTGGAATGGACTTCGAGGGAAGTGGTGGAGGCACCGTCCTTGGATGTGTTCAAGGAAAGGCTGGATGTGGCATCTAGTGCCATGGTCTAGCCAATGTGGTGGTGTTGGTCATAGGCTGGATTTGATGATCTTAAATGTCTTTTCCAGCCTTGGTGATTCTGTGATTCTGTGATTTTGTGTGAGGTTTTCATTAAGGTTAGCTTTGCACAGATAGTGTTATTGTACATTCTTGTTCAGGGGAACAAATAAAATAGGATCTTGAAATATGCATATTATCCTTATTTAGACTGTATCAAAGAAACATTCAGCATATTTTTGAGTTTTTTGTTTAAAAGTTCACTAGATTTCATTGGCTTTTTAAGGCATAAAACTGAATCTACAGTTTTGGGCTTGTGGTTAGTCCTGGAGCATAAAGCCCTGCAGAAACAAGACAGGAAAGGATCCCAAGAGACCATCTTCCTTTCTCAAAGGCAGGTTAGCTAGGCTATTATTGGCTGAAAGCTTGTTCAATCCATTCTTAAAAACCTTCTGCAACAAACACTTTGCAGTCTTCCTGGGCAACCCATTGACCTAAATATCCCTTGTCATGTTGAATTCCATTAGTACTTGTCCTATCTAAAGTGGGCAGACATAAAGAGGAGTCCATTCACTCGTCTCCATCTTTTTCTTGTATCCAGAGAACATGAACTGTGTCCATGCCAGTCCATTCCTCTCAGAACTAAGGAATCCCATGTTCCTCCCCCTGTTCCTCAGAGGTCAAGTTCCAGGCTCCCTCCAGTAACTACAGACCCATCCCAAGGAGTTGAGCTGACAGCTGGACTCGGCCTCATTCACTCCAGCTGATGCCTTACCATCTCTCATTAAACTGGAAATTATTTTGTTGTTATCAGTACTCTTGTTCAAACATCCCAATGCAGTGTTTTCTATTTAGGTTCCATTCTTAGAGCTTTATTATTACATGAGGTTTGTAGACTATGGAGAAAGTAGGATTAGTAAAAAATGAATAATATACATATCTTATTTATGAATTTTATCTTTCTTCTTTCTCCTTTTTTAGTTGAGGAGATAATTTTAGGTAAATGACAATACCACTCCTGTTTCCAGTGTAAGGATGGGATTGTTTGAAGTGTAACACAGTCCCCTACTGTATAACTGTCCTATAAATTTACAAGAATAAGGTATTTTGGTTCTGCTTTTTACTATGGCCTATTAGGAAAATCATACCTAAATGCTAGAATTATTGATATATAGTTGCAGATACAGCAGTAATAGACTTCATGCATACATTTTGGCCTAAGAATACATTCATTTTGCTTTTAAAATGCATTATATAAAGTATAATATATTTGATAATATTTCTTAAGTTGTCATTTCTTTGAGGTTGGATTATTCATTAATGTTTGCAGAGCACCTAAGATTCATCTCTGACTGGGGCCTACACGTAGTTTAAAAACATAAATATTTAATGTTAATTACCCTTTTTTTCAGAATAATAATGTCTTTGAAGTTCCATCTTGGATGACTGAAATCCCCTTAATTTTTTCCCCTCCACTTTGAAGAGCGTTCTTTTGTCATCTGAGGCAGATCTGGAATTCACAGTTTTGGGGATTGCAAAAATGCTGCACTTCATAAACTGCAGAACTGTCTTCTCCAGCCTGCTCCTGCTTCAGATGCACAGAAATCAAATGCAAGCATATTCAGTGGATGTATCCACCTTAGTGTTTTAGTTCAGATCAAGAATGGTGTTTGGAAGGGATCGGACCCACTTCCAGCACTTCAATTCTCATTGTGGACAAAAACTGGATTAAACTATACAAGGAGGTATTATCTAGAAGCATGTGCAGTTGGGAGCATTCCTTTCATGGGATCAGACCAGAACTATCCTGTAGTAAACTGTCATTAAAGTATATAGTATGGATATGAGCTTCTTAGCATCGTTTTGGTTTACATATCATCTCTCGTTTCCCTGCCTTATTTGCTAATGTAGACATGATCCTTGGTTTCAGAGCTTAGAGGCCTTTAGGAAATCAACCCTCCATTGATTGCATTACACCAAGTTCACTGCTTTACTGAAAAATCTCCAAGGAATATTCTTTCAGATACCAACCCCTAATGATAGTGAACTATACTTTATTAAAATTGTGAAAGAAATGACAGAAGGGTTTTCTTTTGAGTGCATTCATGAATCCTTGAGGACAAGGCCAATTAATGGAACTATTTGTGGAGTCCCCTGCTTCATTTTCATTTGATGACCCTGTGGTAAGATACCTATGAAGGCAAAGGCTTCTCTGTATGGCACTGCAACCATGCAGAGAGGTATTTCAAATGACCTATGAAAACTTGACAGAATATTGACTATAAGGTATCCATGTAAAAATGGCTGTCATGATGTATTGACAGCAGCACTAGCAAAGAAATAATACATATTTTTAAAATTTCTGTAATTACATGTTTACCCAATAGGCCAGAACAGCGCTGTCCCAAGGAGCTGTTGCAGTCTGAGTAAATAATACATGTTTTAAAGTCCATAATTACATATTTAAACGATAGACTATCGAGGAAATAATGCACATTTTAAAAAGTCCATAATTACATATTTACATGATAGTCTGTAAATTCTGTAATTACTTATTTACACAATAGACCATAGCAGCTGTTACAGTCTATTATGGTAACTCTCATAGAATTATATTATGGATTTTTTTATAACTTAAAAAATAAGTATATTTAACCAGAAAACTGTATTGTTAGTCTTAAAAAAACCCACAGAACTCTAAGGTAAGAAAATATGCCTAAAGGTAAAAAATCAGGATGAAATAGAGAGAATTTCTTAGCCCTTCAGTGATAAATATATCTTGTTAGCATGAGGAGCTCACAATTTTTCATTAATTTTAGAATTTCTTTATTTCAGTAGCTGAAATGTAAACATTCAACATTATATCATTATACTTTCCTCATTGTCATGTAGACATTTGATTTGGATAACCATTTGGGATTCTTAAAATTCTTTAGTTCCTGTTCTGCTCTTATTAAAATCAGTGATAGAACTCCCGTCAACCCTGGTTTCAGAAATCATTTATATTGAGGACAGCACTTAAGCATGTACTTGAAATCAATGGCACTTAAGCATCTTTTAAAAATAAGCACACACTTAAGGGCTCTCATGAATCCTGATGGACCGAAACATATGATTAAATGCTTTCCTGAATTGGGATACTGTCTTCCATGAAGGCAGAATTAGAACCTTCCACACACATGGCTTATTGGTGGGCCACAGGTTTTTTGTTTGTGATGTGGCTTCTCCCTGAGGAAAAGCTTTTTTAGCACATTTAACTACAGATACTCGTGTGTAAGAATCAGTGCTACAGCAAAGGTGTTGCTGCTTCTTTGTTCTTTGTAGTCATTCATTAATTGAGAATTCATCCAGTGTTTTCCATAGCTCAGCTGCTGAATTTATTCCTCATGTTAAAGACTGGATCAATATACCTAAATGAGACTTCTGTCCATAATTACTACTAAATAGCAAGGCTAAATCAAGACAGTCAGAATCTGACATTTAGCTGAGACGGACCTTATGCATTTAGTAACGAAACTGAGTATGAGAAAAACCTTTGATCCTCACTGTTAATTTCATTAAAACATTTCAGTTAAGAGAATTTGAACTGTTGGGAGCCCCATTTATAGACGTGCCTTAAATGTAATGAAATACGCAAGCATGTTTTAACAATGGTTTGAGGTTGAGGTGTTTGGCTGCACTATATAGACTGGTTGCATATTTTGACTAAAAGTATCAGGTAAAGGGCTGAAGGTTTTGTGTTTTGTTGGCAGTGAATAGTATAGCATCAATTTTGATAAAGAAAGTAGAAGTAAAGATGATGTTTTATCAAATATGCAGAAACTAACCTACACAAGGAAAAAAAAGCCTCAACAGGATATATTTCTGCTATTTTTTTGCTATGGATCTTCCCAATGTTGTTACTGACACCAATGCACACATTTGGATATTTGGTTTAAGTGATCAGGAGCTTCAAAGGCCAATATGAAATTCAATGTACATTCTCTTTTAAAAGCACAAAGCTGTTAGAAGAAATTATTAAATGGCAGGAGCCTAATTCTTATCTGTTGCACAGTTCTTTTTGCTTGTGTAAAATATGTCGACAGCATTACCTGACCGGTAAATCTTTGAAGCTGAAAATATAGGATGTAAGGGATTCGAGAATCAAATGTGAAAGCAGTAACTTCAGGTTATTTAGGAACCATATTTAAATGGTTAAAATTTAAAAGCATTGTCACCTTTATTTACACACAACAAATCCTTGCATTGGAGAAGTAAAAAATAGGAGTCATCTCTTGTTGGACAGACTTGTGGCACTCAGTAGAATGAGAACAACTAATCCTCTTCATACAAGTGCTATCCCTGTGAAACTGTCAAGGTCAGTTTCTGTGTCATTTTTCTGCTCTGTTTTACACTGAAAAATATACACATAAACATCCATTAGTTTTGTAACACTTCCAAGCTTTACACTTGAGGTAACATACAGGAGTTGTATTTTACATGTGCATCCTAATCCTGCAAGTTACTCAGATTCTTTGAAGGTTTTGCAGATCTTCAGCTTTTCACTAGGCAAATGTTGAGTCTTCACTTCTCCCACCCTTTTTTATTTGTACAGCATCCCTCCTTGCCAGGCAGGCATGTTATCTGCCAGAAGTTCCGTTACATACTATTGCTAAATAAAGATTTTGTGTTCATGTAGCTGTGGCAGTTCTCTAATAATTCTGACCTAAGGTGGAATACATCCAGAATTGCCCAATATACTTTTACACAAATAAACAAGGTGTGTTGCACAATATAAGCTGTATAAAGGGAAAGCTTTATTATCATATGCCTTTTGGGTACAAACCAGCTTGTTTTATTGTGAAAAATCCCACTGGGGATCCAGCACAGGGAGTATTACATGAAGAAGGCAGACAGATTCCAGCACATTATATTTGCCAAGAAGCAGTACTTTGCACTTGTAATTTTGTTAGTTGTCAGAAGTAATTTAAATTCATCAATTATCAATGAGTAATTCTATCAGAAGTGTTTTTAGGAAAAGTTAAAATCCCATTTGGATTGACACAATACTTTCTCCTTCAGAGACAGGTACATTTAGGACAGTGTAATTTCTCTCACATGGTCTTTTTGAATCTGCTTGAAAAATTAGATTTGCAGCTAAAATGGTACTTCATCACTGACTTCGTGTATGCCATGGGAGTACCAGACTTCTGAGGTGCACAGTGAAAGGGGAAGAGGCAATGGACACAAGCTTCAGTGGGGAAATTTCTCATTAGGTATTAAGAAGAGTTTATCACAGGGGGGCTAAGTCAAATGCTGTAACAGGTTACCCAGATAGACTGAAATCTCAAAGGCTGGCAATTTTTTGCACAGGCTTCCTGACTATCTTTTGTAGGTTGCTGTAGATGTAGGACAGGGTTTGGCTGTGGTCCCTCACCATCTCGACCATATTCTGCAAAGGGCTTTCAGATTAAAACGTGTTGTGCTATGTAAAAATAAACTGTTACTATTATTGGTTTATGGTGGTCCTCACTTGTGATAGAAGAGCAAGTGATTACATCACTTGGCAGCTATGATGACAAGTATATATTTGTCAGAAGTAGTTATTTACTTTATATGCTCTTGTTAGTTTTCTTTTATTACTTTTTTATTATAATGGAACTTGAGGACAGAGACAGATTTCTTGCCTGCAGTGTTAACTACACTAAGAGGTAGCATTATGGAATGTCATCTATTGCCTCTTATAATGATAAATATTTCTGAGACAAAACATTGTGAAAACCTATATGTGTAAGTTCCTCTATCCCAGCTATTAGGATGAAGAGTAAAACTACAGATTCCTATTACTAGGGATTTGTCAGCAACTAAATGACTCCTCACAGGCAGAGAATAACTCCTTCCCATACCACGTCTTCTATCATAGGATCAAAGAATGTATGGGGTTAGAAGGGACCTTTAAAGGTCATCTAGTCCAGCCCTCCCAGCAGTGCACAGGAACCTTTTTAACTAGATCAGGTTGCTCAGAGCCTCAGGCCTGACCTTTAGTGTTGCCAGGGATGGTGCCACCACCAGCTCTCTGGGCAACCTGTTGCAGTGCTTTACCACCCTCGTATTAAATAATTTCTTCCTAATGTCTAATCTAAATCTACCCTGCTGTAGTTTAAGACCATTCCCCTTTATTCTATTGCTACATGCCCTTGTAAACAGTCCCGTGAAAGCAGAAGGCCACTGTAAGGTCTTCCCAGACCTGAACAATCCCAGCTCTTTCAGCCTGTCTTCGTAGGGGATGTGCTCCAGACCTCTGATAATTTTTCTGGCTATTCCCTGGACTCACTGCAGCAGGTCCATGTGCCTCTGGTGTCGACGGCTCCAGAGTTGGGCACAATACTCCAGGTGAGGTCTTATGAGAGCAGAGTGGAGGGGCAGAATCACCTCCCTCGACCTGCTGGCTATGAAGGAAGACCTGTCTTGTAGGTGGATAAACTGAAACTCAGAAACTAAAGGACTTTCCCAAGGTGCCCCTGAGAGGAAGGTAATACAACTAGTGTGGAACTGAGCAATCTTGCCTATCTTGTCCCATGCATTAGTCAAGAAAAAATGTTGCAGATTGGTAAATATAGTTATTTTCCTCTGTCTTAAATGTATTTTGAGAGCTGAATTTGATGAATTTAAGTGTTCATCAAAGCAAAGGAAGGTTTATTGTTGCTGTAACTAGAGTAAGAGACAGTGTGGAAAGGTGGTGTACAAGCAAGCCCTCACAGTTGTATTAATGGACTTCAAACCTGATGCACTGCAGTGAATTCTCAGGCCTCTCTAGTTCAAAGAGGATACAAGGGAATTGGGCTGTAGTTAATAGGTTCACCTGTTTTTCGGTTGCATTAAGTCTTTACTCTTGGTTTTAAATGATGTTGGAAAAATACCAAGGAGAGGACTAATGTGTGGGCTAATATGAGGAGCAGGAAGAATGTCAGGTGAGGTAAAATGACCATAGCTAAGAACTTTCCATAGCAGCCAAGCAGAATAGCTATGATTCTGCCCTGTTGGGTCCTGCAGCAATTTAAACAGTCAGTTAAAATTATGTGTGTAAGAAATAATAATAATAAAAAAGTTAGGAATTTTTTTGATACAACAAATTCTATTTATATGTAATAAATGTCATCCTTTCTTTTGACTCTTGTTCCATTTCTACTGTTTTTGTGCAAAGGATGTGTATTTTTAAAATGAGGCTGAATAATTTTCTGAAAGCAAAATGCCTAAATAAGTCTAGTTTTGGTCTTGATAGTGTTATGGTTAAGCACTAAAAATACCACTATCAATAACAAAAGATAGATGCCTTTGGTGATGGTAACAGGGCATGTTATGTACTAGTTGTTCATGTTGTTCAGGAAACACATTTGAAATTCAGAAAGTCAGACTCTTAGACATCAGGTCTCCAGATAACCAAAACAGTTATTTTCCCAAAGTTTTTGACCCTATCTTTTGCATACTTGTGTACACACACAAAGAGAAATGCTTCAGCTGTTGTTATATAGAAGCCTTTTGAATGACTGAAAATAAAATAAGAAATCTTGTTCTCAGTGATGAACAATGCATGTAAGTAATTGGTCACTAATATAATAAAGGCCTAGTGGATTTGGTACCTAGTGTATTTTTAATACATTGGGGGATTCTGAGCAAAAGATTAAGAAACTGCATAATTTAGTATAAGACCTGTTGAAATCCACAAGGCAGTGTTTTCACCTGCTCCAGCCCAGAGTATTTACACAATCACAATGTACTTTTAAAGAGTTTTCTTACATTTTCTGTATGCTCAAAATAGTTTATACAGCTGCATATAAAAAACGTGCAAATGACCAGTGACTGGTTTGAGGCGGATTGAAAATTTGGCACATCTACATCCTCAGCTATCACATAATTTCACAACTGCATTTATATTCAGTCAATGGTGTTAACACAGTAGCTTTTGTGATAGTTCCTGTAATATTTCTGAATGCTATTATAATAACTTCTCTATCACCTGCACCTTTTAATGATTCATAAATTCCTTGATTTCTATGAACAGCAAACTGTAATAGCACTATAATCAGGACAGCATGCTAAGGTATAGCAGAAACTTCTGCTGCCTGACTACCTTCAGCTTTCCTTCATTGCCTGACTAAATTGTTCAAAATGTGGTTTCCACTACAATTTGAAACAAGGAACTCCTGAGTTCAACACGAATACCAGTGAAGGAGACCATGCTGAAAATTAAAAAGCAAAATAGACAATAACATGTAACAGATTTCAAATAGAATAAATGCAAGAGCATTCACTGTATAACAGGCATATTATTAGCTGTACCATAATTTCTCTTTTTCCTTTTTCAGTCATTTGGTACCTTTAACTAACAGTTTCCCCTATCCACCACCCACGCCTGGCATACACTGCACACATATGTTCTGCCACAATGAAACTTTGCAGTAACTTCTTTTGGGATGGCTTAACAGCTTCATTTCTAAACACAAAGGAAGTTCTGTAAGTCAGGTTGTGTGATAAATGCTGGGTTTTGGGCACTCCTCTTTGTTTTCCACTTACCAGGACTAAATCAATCCCTTAAAACTTCAGTAAGCAAAACATTGTAGACATGACAGAAATTGCAGATGCTCAGAGATCTCTGGGTTTTTTACTGTTTTTTGTAGGTTTAGGTTTGTTGGGCTTTTTTTGTTTTGTTTTAATTTTCATTTTTCCCCTTGACCTTTTAAAAAAACTCTCACACTCTGAGAGTTAGTCACTGGATACAAAAGCTTTTCCAGATACTAGAGATATGGTCTCATTTTATTCCATCTTGGTACTGATAAAAAGCTTTGACTGTTGGCTGGTCATGCCATGTTTTGTGTGATCTATCTTCTTGCAAGGTGTTAATCATAAAACTCATCATTTTTCATATTAATTCCGGTAGCTTTCTCATTTGATTGGATAGACGTGGAGAAAAGACTTCTAAAGGATAGGGAGATACCTTAATTTAATAAATAAGTGTGTACTGCACTGGTTCGTGGTGATATGTGCTGTGTATGGAAATGGCTGTCAAATGTGCTCCTTTCACAAGCTATTAAGTAATTTAAAATTACACCTTCATTGGTCAGAGTTCATTGTGTATGGAGTGATTTTTCAGATGTGCTCAGTGCTGGTCTAACTCTATCTGTTGAAGTCAGTGGGAATTCTAATCCTAACAACAGAATGAGGCCAACTGAGTTCTTTTTGAACATCACACACAATATTTTTTAGTATTTTTTAATTGTGCATATCTAATTTTTGCTTTACTAAAGCAGTTTATAGCACCAAAAAGGAATGAACTTCATCTTAATTCTTCTACTTCAAAGTAATACTTCTAATAGCATTGAATGACATCCTGCCTTGAAGCCAATGGCAGCCTGTCTGATTAGAAAGGAATGCATGAAGTAGACAGTAGAAAAAACAAAATGGAGGTAAAGGAGAAAACACACCATCTGATTGGTATAAGAGAATTTATATATCAAGGCTTGGAGTTAAGTACTCTTCTTTTTAGTTGAAGAGATTATTTTCTAGATTCGCATTAACTATAGATTAAACATGTTTTATCACTCACCCCATTTTTTCTGAGATCCTGCTCTGTAAAAGGACCTGTCTTCTGTAGCTGGAGAAGTTAAGAAATCATGTTTATGATATGTCTCTATTTTCACCATCAGTTTCCCATTGCTGTAAGAATCATTACACCATTCCACTTTTTGTAACTAATATGTTGATAATAATATAACTTCCTTTTAAAACCAGGTACTGTGCTGGAACATTGGAAGGTAAAAAATGTACCTAAAGAGCATTCTGTTGCAATTAGCTAGTTATTTGTATAAATCAACATGTACTATTTAAAAGAAAAATCTAATCCATTTTCTAATCTACTGGAATGTTTCAGGTATATCCAAGAAGTGTGACTAAAGTGATAAAGCTGACGCTTGTACCAATGGTGTCACTAGTTGTGTTGGATTAGAACTGGTGTTATTTAACATCATCAGGTGAACTTTGAACATAATTTGCATATGATATGCTGCTTTGTAGGGTAACAAAGATGATAAAAGTCTGGAGAGGAATTTTAGAAACATCTGCCAAACAAAAGTAAATTAACAGGCTAATGAGAGATACAGTTCTTGAAAATGTGCATTAGAAAGCTTGCTTTTTAATTATTTATTTTTTAAAAAAAAATTTCATCTATTTCCAGATTCCATATAGTGTTTAACTTCTCATAGAAATCTCTGCATCATTGTGGACAGCTCATTGAATCTGCTCCAGCTTCCACTTAAATCTGTGTCAATATTGCAGATGATTTCAGTGGGCAACAATCAGTTTCTCAGTGGGATGGGATGAATAATATTATTAAAAGATTATGCCAATAAATTAATGGCACTAGTTTATATAAAATTCCACTAAGGAGGAAGTGCTCATCTTAGAATTGCTAGAAATATCAAAAGACTTGCTAATGAGGACTGACCAAAGAAGTAGTTTTAGAGGACAACCAAAAGAAAAGAACACTTAGTGGCTTATGAACACTTGAAAGCTAGAGGGAAATAATTGTAGGACCACTCTGTTCCATGCTTTTCAGCACTTCACCCCAATAGTAATAGTCTTACATATAATTAATGTCTTGATTTCCTTTTAAGAGTTATGTGGGTTGTTTTTTTTTTTTAAGAAAACGATTTATTTCTGTAAGGTTTTGGCCAATCCCCAAGATCTATGAGTATGCCAGCATGTTCTCATATTGAGCTATATTACAGTGAGAGAGAAAATTCAGGAGGGCTTACTTCTGCCACTGTTTGCAGTTTGCACTGAGTTTTAAAAAAATTGTTTCCCTTTCTTAATTCTTCTGTTGCTTAGGGGGGTTGCTTCTCACCTCTTTCTTTTGTGAAAACCAGAAATCTGAAATTAATGGAGTACATGAGTGTGAGAGACTTGAACTTTATGCTTTTCAAGGGTAAAGCCCATTTGGTTGTTATTTTAGTGCTAGTTTTATTAGCATAAATTTGTCTGCACTGAATTAATTTCTCTACACACTAAAAACACTGTGCTGGGTTTTTTGTCTGAGTGTACTTCAGTAATTCTGAGTTGTATCCAGTTTCTTTTCATTGACTAGCCTACCAGGTTTTCTCTTTCAAACATGTACTGTGGTCTTACTGATTGTTCCCATGCTTCCTGACCTGGTAGATTAGTATTCTATATGTTGATCTATCAGAAGTTTTTCTAAAGAATGTGGAATATATGCCTCTACCTTCTATTATGATCAGTAATTTGTGATTCTTCTTAAAAAAGGGCTGAGGGTGTTTTTAGGCATGCTGTCCCTTTGGTGAGCTCTGCTGGCAATTTCTCTTGCAGCTCTACAAAGTCTTAATTGTCTTGTTTCCTGAAATAATGATGTTTCAAGAGTATGACATAGGTGTGAAGTCAGGGTTTTGTATTTTTCTAGACAGTGGTTATCACTAACCTCTCTTCAGTCCAGTTTGTATTTCCAAACAGCTTTTAAATATATCTGCTAATGATTCCTCTATCTCTTCTGACATATCTTTCTGAGCTCTGAATTAATTCTGTCTATTCCTGGAGTTATGTCAACCTTCAGACTTTCTAATTTCTTGATGAGCTGTTCTGGCTTGTTACTGATTTTCTTTGGTCTTTATTCTTCCTCCCCCAGGAAATTTATGTCTGATCCTGTCATCAGTCCCAACCTTGTTTTATGGACAATAAAATGGAGGGTTCATTTTAAGCACTCTTTCCTTCCTGATAGTAAACTGCCATTTGTCATTTCATAGGTGTGCTTCTGTTTCTCTCAGTGACCTTGTGCTTGAAAAGAAAGAAGTCTTTATTTACAATTTCCTCACCTTATGTGAACTTTACCTTTAGTTTTCCCTTTTTGCATTTCTTATCAGTATGTTGTAGTCTTTTACCTTCATGCTATAATCTTTCTAGTTCTTTCCTATCTATATTTTAATAACTTAAACACGCCTTTTTCTTAAATTAATTTTCTTGCCTTTTCCTCTTCATCCACAATATGTATTTTATACACAATATTCTGATGCTAGACAGCGCATATGACCTTCAGGCATGTAATAATTGACTTTCCATACTTTCCATTTCTTCCTCTGTCCTTTTCCTCCACTGCTGTTTTCCATTCAGTCTCACCCACTGTCTCAGTAATTCTCCTGGCTGGATTCAGAGTTTCAGTTTTTTGTGTGGTTATATTTTTGTCGCACTGTCATCTTAATTAAAATTGTAACTTGATTGTAACCACTGCTGAATTGATTCCAGTTATGCCTCTTGAAATCCTGAAGCAGTAAGTCCCAGTCTCACTCTTTTATAAATATTTTTAAAGAGACAATCCCATCTATAAAGTGTGTTTAAAAGCAGTTATAAAAGCTGTTCAATGGGCAAAATTTTAACCTGTGGTCCTGTGTTTTACCAAGGAGAGGGCACAACACGGAAGCATAGGTGCAGGCTACCCAAGGCAACACAGCCAACATGTTTCAGCATAGACTGCTGGTGTTTCTTGTGTGGGGTGAGGATTTTCCTCCCTGGCTTGCCCTTATGATGCTGTGCTGCTGGGTGGGAGGTTGCCATGGGTTTGGGATGGTCGCTCTCTGGCAATGCAGAACACCTCTGGTCTTCAAAGGGAGCATACTCCATGAGAAAGCAGTGACAGGGGCATGTGAATGTCAATATGTCCCTTTGACAGTGTAGGCCATCCTTACAGTATCAATAACTGCTTTTAGCTGTCTTAGCTATGAAACAGTACAGTAGACTAGTTCATGGAAATTTGAAGTTATATTTTAACAATAGGTCTCCAGCCTTGCTGACAGAAAAAGTAATTTATTTTGCAGTCTCTTCACATATAATAACACAATCACATATAGTAGATTCTGTCCTTCTGCACTTTGCTATACAGTGTTAATAACTGGCACTTAAATACTTTACAAATTGAATTGCACTTGTATGAGAAACTGGATTGATAAAATGAATTACTATATCTTATAGGTTAAGGTTTTCATTCTGCAATTGTAGCTGTTACAAATTACCTAAACCCCTTTTTATATTGCATTTCACATGGCTGTATTTTACAACTATTCTAAAAAAAATTCTATACAAAAATTGTTTGATATTAATAGTAATCATTAACAACTTGATAGATTCTTGTTAAGTATATTTGCAATACATTTAATCTTATTAAACTCAGCTCTGAGTTGTTTCTTCCAAATATTATAGGTCTTTATGAAGCTAGCATTATAAAGAAGGGATTTCAACTGTTTTCGGTCAAGAATTAGGTTTAGCTTAATGGATCAATTCTTTTCTTATTAAACTGAGTCTGACCAATGCCAAGTAATACATTCAGCATTGATCCTTGTCTCACCCTGGTGTAGCCTGAATTCTCTTTATGTACATGAAAAATAAGGTGCCAAGAATGAAAACAATGCCTGTATAATACACATACAGAATTTTTCAGACTTCCATTCTGCTTATCCTTTCAGTTTGTTATTAATGTCTTGTTCAATGCTTTTCTGAAATGTATTTTTTAAAGAACTTTTCTTTCCATAAGGAATATTTCTTCTTTTCTGTAATTAACAAAAAAGCAAAATGAATAGTAATAAAAGAAGTCCATACACCACTAACACGTGAAAATCCTGGTAGGAATGTCTCATTCAGTTTTAGAAGACCTACATGTGTATGTTCTATTTTTATATGGATGAGGTTTGGACAATGAAGTTCAATCTCTAAATGAAGGAAACCTTCTTAACAAGTAATCTGAAGCAATGATCTCTTGGTCTGTCATTATAAAAATAATTTGATTTATTCTGAAAACTGAAAGTTACATGAAACTGGAGATATGATAGTTCAGATAATGACAGAAGTTGGGATGGTCTGTGTTTCTGTTAAAAGTCATTTTTGTGCACTTTAAACTTCAGAGATAAATACATTATGAAGTCTGAAATTTCAGATAAAGTACAGATCGGAATTCCATGAGAACTTGGCCTTTTTTTTTTTTTTTTTTAATTGGTGTCACATTTTCTCATTTGTTATATTAAGGTCTCATTCAGGGTCAGTTTGTACTTATAAACACATTTCAGGTTTTGTTTATACTGTGGACTATTTTGATCATTCCTATTATGCCCAATGGCCAGATTTTAAGTGAAAATGTGGGCATATTGTGCAAGTAATGTAATGCAAAAATTAACTCTCTTATTTTCTGTATCCAGAATTGCTGTTGCAGGTTTGTGAATGCAAATAATAGTGAAACACCATGATAGAATGATATGGTCAGAATGCCTGATCCGTATTTGCAGATTTCTTCTTGTATGTGTTTCAAATGCCTTTCACGTTATGAAAACAGGACATGTTTTCAAAATAGTCTAGATATTAAAAAGTGCTTATTGGACATGTCCGTATAAACTGATCAAATTAAGACATTATTGGGATACATGCTTTCTGCATTTCTATTCAGGATAGTATTTTTTCTTGGAAGGAGTGAGTCTGAATACATTTTTGTATAGCTAGCTGTCTCTTTTATATAACAGAATTTGTTACCAGACATGGAATCTAGAATCTTCTGTGACAAAATTACAGACTTCCATGGAATTAAATATGTACTGCTTTGTGAGCTTGCTATTAGAAAGCAAAATAATTTCAGTGCTCATATAAATTCAAAATTCCATCCTGTAGAGGGCAATGGTACACATAGACGTAATGTAGTGTGTTATACCAACCACAACAAGCAACAGAGACATGTAAATCCTTCCGAAGTCTATATATGATGTTGTCCTAAATATGAACTTATGTACTTGCTCCTGAGTGTAAATTTAAAAGTTGTTGCTAGGTTTGGGGATTTTTCTTTGGTTTTTTTTTGTTTGTTTGTTTACTTGTTGTTTTTTATTTTTTGTTTGGTTGGTTTTTGTTTGGGTTTTTTTTTGTTATATATAAGTATTTCTGGAGTTAATAAAGTACAGAAAATGTTTAAATATTAAGGAGCTATGACTGGAATCTTGAAAGGAGATTAAAGAGTATCAGTGCACAAATTCCAGTGAAATTCAATGGATTTGTGTTTTAAAATCCCAGTTTTTAAATATTTGAAAGTATCAGGCATGTCAGTAGAGGGAACTTAAATAGAAATTAATGGGGTGGTATGTTTGAAATGAATGACTGTTTTGTGGCCACAGAACCCTTTGACTATGTATTTATGGAAGTCAGACATGTAGCAGGTTAAAATGAGAGTTAGGGATTAATTCAGAGTTCTATTATTTTCTTTCATGTCCAAGCTTTACAGTAGTTCTCTGGCAAAAAACTTTTGTGTCTTTTTCTCACTAGTCATACTTACTTGTACATCTCTGGTTTTAGGCAAGGATACCATACAGGGACAGCATTATTATCTATGGTACCTGATCTCTAGATCAGTACTGGTAAAGTAGTCATAAAGGTTTTGTTGATTTGCTTGAGAAAGCTCACAGGGATGGATAGGAAGGTCCTTCAGTGGGTCAGATTCTTTCACTCTGACTAGTAAGTATTTCTCTTCCTAGGAAGGTAAAGTAAGACAGTCTGACATTTTGACAAATATACAGGTGCCACTCAGATTGTATATTCCAATTGAACTCAAGTCTCTCCAGTTGCTGAAGCTTAGCAGATATAGGGATGTGGGAAAGTTAGTTAAGGGTTTATCCCAGCTATAATTTAATCTGTTTTGGTAAGCCACTCTTTCATGTATCAAAAGAACAGCTTTGCCTTTCATTGCAGGTAAACATCTGCTTGATTTTTGACAGTGGAATTAACTTTTTCAGATGTTTTGAATGAGCTACTGTTGGCATAGTTGGGCTACCAAAAGATAGCTGTTCCAAGTTCTGGTGAACATTTATTTTCCTAAGACTTTTCAGATCTCAGCAAAAGTAGCTTAATTTCAGAATGGCTGCGCACCCTGGGATTTCCCACTGATTTTTCATTTTTCATTTATTTCAACTCCTCTTTGTTTCCACTTTCTTCACTCCGTTTTAAAATGAGTCCCAACTGCTCATTGCTTTTTCCAACAATATTTCTTTTGCCCAGAGACAGAGACCTGCTGTCTCTATCTGATGCAGACCTTGTTGTAAGGGTCCATGTTATTGTACTTGAAAGGCAGGCTAACTGTGTCATCCTCCATTTTGCTGTCTGGTAGCATATTTGTAGAAAATTTTGAAAAGTTAAGTATACAGGAATAGGAGAAAGAGGACAATTTGAAAGAGACAGCATTGTGTTTGCTGATCACAGTATAAGTAAATGATTTAAGTAAAAGAGGACATCTTTTTCCTTCTGGGACTAGGTGCATATATATCCATGAACCCTACTTAGCTTGACCTGGTTTGCAGAAAATTAACATGTGTTTTTGGCTGTCTAATAGATGCCAGGGATTTTGGATACATGCATTGTAAGCATAATTCCACTGCTCTAGCAAGTGAGCCCTCCAATTTTTTTGCACTTTTCTCTTTCAAGTGGCTGTTCTACCTGAAACTAAATCTGCTGACAGGAAAATAAAAGAATTTTCAGTTGGGAATCTTCAGGTTAATAAAAAGCAGACGGGAAGGGGACAAGGTTAAATAAGCTGCTTGGGAGACCTCAGCAATAGGTGCAGAAGATCCAAACCTGGCTGCCTCTCTGTTGAGTATTTATGTGTTGGCTCCAGGATAGAAACTTCAAAGGTCTCCTGTAAGCCAAAAGCAAACTTCAGCAACTGTGTTTTGCCATCCCCACTGTTAGCTCTGGAGTATACACATATGTAGCTCAGAAGTAGGAACAGATGATAAACTATTGTTTTGAATAATTAAATCTTGAGGGTGTCTCTACTGCTATTCTCTTTAACCTCATTTGTTTATGTTAAAATTTAAAGTTTTCTGTACGTGTGTCTGCAGAACACCATAATTTTGTTCTGTACTATAGAAACTTGTAGGCATTGCAATAGGAATTTGATGCAAAAGTCTGGGACTGAATGGGATTTAAATGGCTTTGGTTCTAAAACACATTTGCTGTTTGCCTTAAAAATATGTCTGAAGTGTTATTATGGTATTAAATCTATGAAGTTGTTGAAAGAAGATACATTTCAAGTGTGTAGCTATAGTGCCTTGAGAACAGGTAAAATCTAACCAAGACATCACATACTCCTATCCATTGTTAAAAATATTCTGGTTTTTCAGTGAAGAACTTCAATATTTTTCCATTTTGCCTTATGTAAGGCATACACTTTTAAATACCATCTAGTCTGTCAAGCTCATAGTACATATGGCTTAAAACTGAAGATCATATTTAGATTCAGCTTTTTATGCAAATGAACAAACTGCTAGAAATCAATAATATATTTGTGTAAACAGAACACATGCATTACCTAGACTTTTAACCTCATAAATGGCAGACCCATAATATCTTCTTTTTTCTACTAAATACTTAATTTCTTAACCAAGTATTTCATTTGCTGTGATAACAACATATTTCTAAAAATTGATCCTGTTTGTATACAAGTCTACTAGGACAACATACAGGATTAAATCAACAAATGTCTAATTCATATGCCAGTACTGTAGGGCTGTTGGCTCCAGAGGATTTTTAGTCACAGCAATGAAAGGAGCCTTTCTTGGTTTTAGTGTGCTGTTAATCCTCCCCAGAACCATATACACCCCAAATACTTATATTTCTAGTTTTTGAATGTTATTGTAGATTTATGTACCTATATATGCATAAGTAAGTACACAGTTACCAACTCACTTGCCATTCTGACCTGTATTCATATTGTATTTGCTATAAGAAAATTGCATCTCCCGGAGTGCTTATGGACTCTCAGCCAACTTTAAATAAAGCAGTTTACACACTCAAAACAAGCTGTAGTATGAATATCTGGGGAGTATTGCAACATCATCTGTAATGAGCTGGGGAGAAAGCCCAGTGGGTTTTGAAGGTTTTGCTTTTGAAGTTGCATCTGCAAATTAACCTGCTCATTATGGAAAGGTAGACTGTACCTGTTCCTTACAGAAAACAAAAATTAGTTGGTTGCCAAATACATTGAATATGTAAATCTTATTCACATTGCAATTCAAGGGACTTCAATCTGAGAGAAGAATTTAGACCAGCCAAAATTTAAAATCATAACAGATTTTAAGGTTGGATTTTTAAAAATAAAAGTTTCAATGACATTTCCACTTTCATTTTTGTAAAAGAAAATTTATGGTAACTTTTTCCCAAATGTTTTTCTTACTTTTAAGAGTATCATGAAAAATTCTTATGCTGATATGAATATTTTGCTAGTTCTGCTTTATATTTTCTGCTTTCCTAGCAGCTCTATCACTGTGTAAATTCAGAAAACCAAAGGTTTTACGTAAATGAGCGCAGACCAAGAAAAAAATACGGCTATTCACGCAGTTCTACTTCCAGGCAGCAGACTTTTGGATGGGGTCAGGATTGTTTCTGTGTGTTCAGCCAGTAGCTCACTCCAGATCCACCCTGTGTTGGGAAGCAAGGCAGGCCATATGTTCCTGGGAGCAGGCAGCAGTTCCGATGAGATACCTCCCTGCTCTCCCACCCTTGAAGTGAAGGAGGCAGGACTGTCTGCAGCTCTGCAGGATTATATGGCCAGGGGCTCTTTCTGCCCCAATGCCTATGCACACATCCATGAGAGGGCAGTCATAATCTGGCCCTCTATTCCAAATTGTTACTTTACAAAAAGTATGCTAGCTTTAAAAATGAGCTTATAATAAAGTTATGCTTCAGATGGTCATATCCAATGTCATATGATCTTTTAAGATTTAGATACATGTGTGTTCAATAATATTAATAGAATATTAGTGATAGATTTTACTCAATTTAGTCAATAATAGGAACAGTGGGAATAATGAACATTGCAGCTTGTTGTATAGTTCTCTTTGTCTGGTTTTTATGCATTCTGTCAAGTGAGTTGGAGGCTATACCTTGACCTGTCTAAAATATAATTAATTTTTAAAATATCATAGGTCTGGTTGAGCCCATCCTAAGCTGTGATTGGTATGAAATCAATTAACCACAAGGGGACAGTTTCTCTTACAACTATGCTACTTAAGTACATAAGGAAAAAGGAACAAAAGAGGAAGGATAATTGTTACCTTGAATTGATAGTGTAACTGATTGTGATCAATTCTGAGGTGCTTACTGCTTATGTGAATGCCCTTTGGGGTGACTTCATTATCTCCACATATACACTAGAATACTGCAAAAGGTTATGTCTGAAGTCGGTGTAAGAATTAAGTATATACATGTGGGAATCTCAGTGTTTTAAGAAATAGATATAAATAGTTCTTGGAGGCAAAGGAAGGTAAATGATACTGCAAAAATAGTAATTGCAGGGCTATCCGTATGTGTTGGGGTAATGGTGAAAATGAAGCCTGAGTGGTGTGTGTAATGATCAGTATACTATGTGTAAATATATGAATTTACCCACTGCAGCCATGTATACAGCCTTACCACTTTCTCCATATATGTTAAGATATTTTTAAACAACTTTTCTGATAAATTTCACAGAGCAGAGGCCAGCTTCTCCCAGTTGCCTGGTTGCGAGGCCCCCAGCACTTGCTGGAGCAACCAGCATTTAGAGATTAAGAGCAAGCTCACTGCTTTGGTCTGCTCAGCCCCTCGCTTCTCTCCTGAGAGAGCCATTAAAAGTGTTGTCAGGTGTGTTGATGATGATAAATAATAATGGCAAACATACATTAGGAATCGGACCTGGAACTACCAAATTCAGTTTGTATAGACTAACAAATGGCCATTAGACAGTAATGACCTATGTATGATCCTGCAAAACCACTTCCATTTTCAAATGCCAAGGATAATAAATAAGAATGCGGAGGGCTTCTGAAAGTCAATAAGCTTGGGTTTCATCATATCAATAAGGAAGAAAATGTTTAGCCTTCACAGAAAGTACCATGGTGTCTGTGTTAGACTCTGAGGTCAAGTGTCTTTTCTGATACCTACCACACGAGAAGACATCTAGTCTCTCAGGTACCTGGACTTCACAAATCCCAAATATCTGACTTACAGCCAGTCAGATGCTGGTTGCAAATGATGAAAAACCAATTGTGCCTCCCTCAAGAGGGAACAGCAAGGCACTTAGGGCCAGCTTTTCAAAGCAGGCTTGTTTGAGCTTCTCTTACTGCACAGCTAAGCAGTTTAGCATGCAGGTTGGGTTTTACCTGTGAATGTAAGTGTTGGCTACTACCCTTTTCAGAGACAAAAGAATTTACCCAAACTCATTTATACATGATTTCTGCCTAATTTTCTTCACAAAACAAGTTTGTTAGTAATTTTATTTGTCCATCTATGATACAGTTTGCAAAAAAACTGCACATGGAAGTGAATGCATAGGCATGCAAAGAAATCAGGCTTATGACCCAAAACCTGTACCAAACAGGGTAGATAGGTAAACTACTTTAAAATCTAGGTCTTGAACTTGTCTCTGTATCGCCTTTTCAAACAAGTATGTTGGCTTTCCAAATGGATAATTTTGAATATTTTTCTAGGTCTCTTTTTAGTTGTTTATATTCCCAGCTGTTACAGAGAACATTTTCAATAGGCAAAATAATAAAATGTGCTCTAATAAAGCACATTTTAGTCATTTTCCCGTTTACCCTTTTTAAAAACTGAAAGATGAATGAACCATTTTTTAATCCAAAAAACTGCTTATGATATGAACATTCAAACAACTCTATAACTGCAAATATATATTAAAGTAAGTTCAACAATTTAAAAACAATTACAAATCACTTACAATAGTCATCTAATGTATACTTAAAGGCAAATACAGATTGTATATTTTTCAAATGGATGGAGAAGCTATTCCAGCCACTTGGTGTCTGAAGCAAATGAATGATTGCTTTTCTAGTATTAAACTAGGAGACTGCAAACATTAAAAAAATCAGTAGACCTTGAATTATATAAAAATATAATTGGAATAAAATAATTCCGAAGATAATTCAGTCTTGCTACTAATGTCATTTACACAGATAGCGATGTTAATATTTTTTCCTTTGTTGTAGACTTAGCCAGTTTAACTCTGTGGGTGCCAACCTGACCCTCTGCACCAGGGATAGTTTCTATTTAAAGGTCAGCTTTTTGTTTTAATTTTTTCCCCATAAAGCATACTGTACTCTTGGAAGTCTAAGCTGTGACATTCAAAAGTATAATGCTGATCCTGCAAAACTCAGAGTTTTTCTAAGATTCTTAATTCTTTAAAAGTCTAAATAAACCTACATCGAGTTCCCAAAGCTCCTAAAAACCTGTTGCTAAAATACATTTGAAAAACCTATTTTATTCATTGGAGCAATTCTGAATAATTTCTTTAAGGTCACAGAGGTGTTTTATTGAGAAATTCTGAAGCAAATAAGGATGACATCCTGCCAGATAATGTCTTGCTTTGGGTATACACTTTACCTTTTGAGCACTGTTTGTTTCTGTGTTTTGCTTTCTATATCTAAAATAGCTTTGCCATGATGAAATCTCTGCCCTAATAACAAAAATAAAAATAATAATGAAAAAATAATAAGAAACAAACAAACAAACAAACACAAACTAAGCATAGAAAGCAAAAATAACCACCATCCTTTCCAAATTGGACCAATCACTCGGTTTCCAAGCTGATTTGCCCTGGAAAGGCCTGAGTTTCAGAATTTGCAAGGCTGCCCTTTGTTCAAGGAGCTCCAAGTCAGGAGCATAAAACTTGGATTCCCAAAATTACTACTTGCTTTTGAAAACTGTGACTAATGTTCAAAGAATTTTCAGTCGGAAGATTTCCATGCCTGAAATATAAGCAGATGAATGGAAGTTGTTGTAAAACTGAAATATTTACTCACTCTGGTCCTCAACTAGGTGACCCAGAGATCGATAAAAGCATATTGATGTCGTAGGAGGCCAAGGTTCTAAACCAACATGTATACACTGTATGCCAGCGTGCATATAGATCCATACCCTGCAAATAGCATAGTACTATGCTATTCCTTACAGATAAAAATAAAATTGTTAGTTAGGAAGGAAAGTGGTGAACGGGACAAGATTTGTTCTTTTGTTACTAGTTGTAGATGGTGTTTGAGAGGCATGATATCATAGTGAAACAACATATTCACTATGATATTATCATAGTGAAACAAGGTAACATCAAGCCTCTCAAACACCCTGCAAATACTATGCTATTTCTTATAGATAAAAATAATATTCTTAGTTAGGAAAGAAAGTGGTAAATCAGAAGAAACACTGTGGTTTCACCTTTTTTTCACTTTCTGGAAAATTCCAAGAAGACTTCAAAGGTGGAAAGCCATGCAAACCAAAGCATATATTAGAGATAGAAATTTACGCTTTTACATCCGTACCATCAGTAGCTGAACTGGGGAAATTAATGGCTATATGATATATGGCATTTTCCCCATTAACTATGTTCTAGCATCAAGCATTCTGAGCAGCAGAACTGTTGTTTTCATGAGTCTGTCCCATGACTGTGGGAAAGGGAAGGGCTTCTCTATCTGCAAGTATTCAGTAGGAAGCATGGGGAACATGTAATGTGGATAACCTGATAGATACTTGTCTGTCTGCTGCACTATTTAGTAGCTCTCATTAAGTTTGATGGCAACATGCCTCTCTTTTGCCCCTTTTCTGTTCAAGCGTGTGTAAAAAGAAACCTAAATTTACTTGCAATCGCTGTAATCTCAGACTCTTCAATGAAATCCCCTCGCCTCATTAAAGATCTGCCTGTGATGTTGGAAAAAGTCTTAATAACGTAACTCATTAAGGGTCCCAGATCAGGAGGCAAATAAAAGAACCCAGTATTCATTTGCCATATTTTGTTAATGGCGCCACAGTGTGGAGGGGAAGCTGTAGCAATTTAAACCCTGATGTTTTAAATATTTAGCCCTAGCAAAAGAACAGAGTTACTGCAAGGAAGTAAGATAGGTGAGGTATCTGCTGTTTCCTCTGCAGTGTCCCATACCAATAGTAAGGTTATACTAACTCGACTCTGTCAAGAAGAGATACAATCATGAGGTGGAAAGAGACTGAAAGGAACGTCACCTCTATTCTGAAAGCATGCCCCTAAGTTTAAACAGGATGTAGTTTATTTAAAATTAGGATTAAAATGCAGGTTTTTTTAAACTGTGACTACCCAGCTGACATTTGCAAGTATTTTTTCTTGACTTTTTTAGACATTGTGTACTATCCTTGCTAGATTAGCAGGCACAGAGCATGCTTAACTTGCCTAATTAATTTCAAAAGCAGTGTAGAATTGACTAGCAGGTAATTTAATCTAAAAATAATTAAAACTATTAAAATGATTACATTGTTGTTTAATTAATATTAGTTAATATTGTAATTTTCAGTCTAAATTATGCTGATTAAAGATTTCTCTCATAAATACCAATAAAATTAATTACAAATTAATTAAATTTGCTAAAAGATTCTCATAATGGACTTCCAGCTACTCTTGATTTTTGCAATAAATAAACAGAAGCATTATTAAGTGGTGTATCTTCCTGGGGGAGATATTTAAACATGATATGCAGATATTGCAAATGGAAGGATTTCCCATGAAAATAGATGCACTTAATAACAAAGGCTGTTTTTTTTCCTCTTAGTAAAAGGAAAATAAATAAAAGATCTCAAAGGCAACATTTTTTATTTTATTGTTTGGCAAGACAACATGCTTTCCATTGTGTTCCATCTGAGATTCCTAGAAGATGTGCTGACACGTGTCAGTTGTCCTTCCAGTTCCAGAGTCTTGCATCATAAAGATTGTTTGTAGTAAATGAGGGCACTTCTCTACAGTTTAGCAAAAGAAAGTCCACTTTGGTTTTGGATGTCAGAAGATTTGCAGTGGTTATGAGACCAATTTCTCATGTTTAGGGGAGTGATGCCAACGTGTACCAAACCATGCTGTCACTGTATTAGTCAGAACAGTGCTCTCCACCAGCTCTCCATTCTGCTAGAAGCGAAGTGGTGGACCAGGGGTGAAAACTTGCAAAATTGCATCCTGAAAAGAACTTAATATTGAGCTTGTAGGTCTCACTTTCTTTTTTCCTGGCCAGTAATAAAAGTGTATAATTTAATTACAGAATTGTTAGTCACAAGTGGATAGTTTTTGCATCTCATGGACTTTTTAAAATTATGTAAATACTGTTGTTTCAATGCTTTAAGTAGAGAAGAAAGACAAAAAGGTAAGACACACACACAAAAAGTGCTCTGATAGCAAAACCAGGAGCCATAACAGTTTGTCTAATATAACAGTAGGGGATAATGAATGTAAAGTGGCAATGGTAACTTTACTCAGTTGTCATAAGCTTATAGTCCTAATTTATGTGTGCATTAACGCCTGCAAAGCAAGGAAAAACCCCAAGATTTCTATCCAATGGAAATTCTGATTTTAATCACTGCTTCCATCTCAAATCACACAAAATCTGCCAACTATTACCATGTTTAGTGGGGCTGAACACCTATAAATAAATTAAATTATATAAAAATATTGTATTGCTAAAAGAACTCAGTAGTTTGGTTTATGAAATATAAATGCTTTATTTGTTTTTCTTTAATCACATTTTGCTTCTTCCCTTTTGTGGTGCTATACCACAGAACAGGTAATAACACAGGTGATAACAAGTGATAAGACCTGATTCAACTGTTATTTCCACCAGGTTTTTCCCCTTCTTTTTCCCTTGTATTAGGCACAGTAATTGTAAATTACACTTCCCATGATTAACCTGCTATCCTACAGACCTTAAACTCCCTTAAAGGGAGGATTAGTTAAGGAGCTGAAGGAAGATGGTTCAGTTACTGAGTCCTAGGGGAAGTTTCTAAGGAAGGACTTGAGCTACAGTCTGCTGGAGACACTCTGGTGCTGGATGTAGATGCATAAAATTCAAGATTCAATTATTAAAATTATTATTTTTGGTACAGTACAGCAAATCAGAACGTTTGAGTTGTTGATAAGCTGTCCTAAAATCATGTTTGAACATTGCAAATACTTTGCATACATTCAATTTTGTAGCAAGTTTGCCTTTAAAAATTTTTTTATTTGTATTTTTAAATAGTTTCACTAAGGAGGAAATTCCTATTGTTTGATTTTGTAGTTGCTTGACATGCAGAATTCCCACTGAAGTTAGTGATGGGGTGGTTACAATATGGACTAGCTTATGCCTTATTGGAAGATTTTCCTTAACTGGACTTGATTTTATGGTCTCAGCACTCCCAGGAACACCCTTAAATAATGAAATTTAAAAGACAATATTATCAATTTAAATTTGATTATATTCTCTATTTTGTCTAAAATAAATTTTTAATTGCACTATTTCTGGGGAGCTAATGAGGGGGAAAACTTGCTTCTGAAAAATTGAGTCACAGCTGTAGTAGCAGATAAGACTGACATTCAGTTCTTAGAAAGAAGCAATCAATGTTGAATGTATCAGGTGAGTTCATTTCTGTTGCTCTGCTTTAATAGCTTATAAAGAAGATTGATTAAGTTCTTGTCTGATAGATCAATAATGGAATGAAACTGAGCTTTCCCTCCTTCAAGCATGGGTTTGTCATCTGCTGAGGAGCGTAGAAACTGAAAAGAAGTAGCACTGACTTGAAAAACAATCCCATACGCTGGGATTCTAATGAGCTCATTCATATTCTATTGCTTACACAGCATATAAAACAATGTAATGATTCATGTGTGACCATACATGGTTTCTTGGATTCTTTTCCCATACTGCTTAGCTATGTTCTTCATAGCCTTATACTTTGTAGACTGGTGCAAAGTGTGAAAGATTTTATGGAATGAGAAAACTATTTTTGTGTTTATATTCATGACAATGAAAGCATAAAAGGAGCCAGCCTCTTAAGTTCCAAGGCAGCATGGTAATGGATGCTTTTTCTGGTATTTAGAAACTTCAGAATTAATTTTATTCTCTCAAAGTTCATATTTTGAAGGCTAAGTTTTGGTACAGGTTTCTGATGCCTCAACTTAGGTTGGGAATGCAAGAAAGTATCCGAGTTTATCTCAATTTCCAGCCAAGCCAATACATTCATACTGGTGTTTGAACTAGACTGATTTAACTTTATTATTATTATTATTATTATTATTATTATTATTATTATTATTATTATTATTATTATTATTATTATTATTATTATTATTATTATTATTAAATGTAGCATTTTACTTCCTCTTGCAGTGCTTTCCAGTATTCCAAATGAAACATTTGTGGAATATAGAGCAATGTAAGGATGAAGAGAATCAGGAACTGTAGCATTTGTGACAATAGAAATGTCACAGATATGAGAAATTACAAAAGTAGCACAATATTAGTATTTTATTTGCACATACAAACATTTCAGTATCTTTTATGGTGGCCCATGTTTTGTATTTACTTTTGTTGTTGCCTTTTATGGTTGTGTCACACACCTAAACAGTCTGCAGGTCTCAAGATGTGAGCTGCCTTTAAAAAGTAGACATTCTTCTTTAGCATAATGTAAGTGTGAGAGACAATTTCAGCATTTATCTCATTGAAATAACAAGAAAACGCAGATATTCCTTGCACCTGAAAAAAGCTAGTCAACACGTGGACTATGGAGATGTTCAGGATGCTAATTATCTGTAGACAGTGCTAACTATGCAACTAGCAGCACAGTTCTCATTTTATTTTTATTTGTATACACACATATTTTTTCTTTCAAGCACAGTTATTTTGAGAACTCCACATGATACAAAATCCAGAGATGGAAGTTGTCGGAAGTATTGTGTTTTGCTTGTGAATTCCTGATGCATTGTTGCTGTTACTGGAGTACATATTCAACTTTAATCTCATTGATTTATTATTGATTTTTGTTAATAGTTAAGTTTCTTGATACAATGTGACACACTGCTTGTATCAGCAATTTCAATTAGATCTCTAAATAACCGATTGTATAGACTGTCGGCTTCTGTCTTCTCAAATTACCTTTCACATCTGAAGTCCTCAGTGTTCGTCTGCATCAAGTAACTTTGGCGAGGCTTTTCCCAGCCCTACAGTGACACACAAACATTGAAAGAAGATGCAGCAGAGAGAGTTGTTTTTCTGTTTGGTTGGGTTTTTTTGCCTTCTACCCACTGGCAATGATCAGGTGTAGTGAGAGCATGTGTGCACACAAGGCCTATTTAATCCAACGTCTTAACGGTCACATAGCTTCCCTAGATGGGCAAGGAGAAAAGGGCCAGTAGCTGGCACAGTATTTGTACTTTCCATTGAGAGTCCCACAAAGGTGTCATGTGTTGAAATCCTACCTGTTTTAAATCCTTGGTATTTGCAATTTGTACAGGCTTGTTATGCTTGGAAAATTTTATGTAATACTAAAAAAACCCCCCTGCTATTGGTAAATACTTTCTTCTTACACTAACAGACTTACTGATGGTTGGTCTTTCTTCTGACTTAATGTCCTAAGCTTGTCTTGCAACAGCCATTCCTACATTCCTTAAAGAAAAACAGACATAATGAGTCTCTGGGTTTTGAATTTATTTTTTTTTTTTTTTGAAATACAGGACTGTGTTACATGATTGTCTGCTATTCATTTTATACATGTTTTGTTTGCTTATTTTAAAAATTAAAACTGAGAAGGATGTTCCTAGATGAATAATTTTTTTTTTAGTGTTCCAAAAGATATGGTGCCTGGTGGAGAAGTTGATCTTTACAGATAATCTGCATTACTAGGAAGGGATGCAACTCTCTTAAGAATCATTAGAGAGTAAGAATAAGGGTGGTCGTGTTCCATCTGTAGGTTTTCTGTCATGGATTTGAATTTGTATGTGACTGGAGTCTTCATATAATAATAAAAACAATTGGTGACATTCATTCTTTGGTAATCATGAGGCAACACCACTGTGCATTACCCAGTTCTAAAATGGAGTCTACCCATGTATACTACAGTACTTTCCTTATCACAGTTTACTTTTGTTAGAAGTTGTTATGTTTTCTGTTTTTTTGATGGAAAAATAGGCTTTGTATTTCAACCAAGTATTTGGATGCAGTAAGAATAACATCTGTTGTACAGAAATTCCATTTTAGTTATTTGCATTTTCACCAACCAAGCTTGGTTTCAGGAAAAAAATCACACTTGATTGTACAATTAAGTGTATTAGATGCCTACAGGGTTGCATAAAAGCATGAAGGAAAATTCTCTGTATGGTAGTGTGTGGAGTCAGATTCCCAATGTTGTGATGCCCTGGTTTGAAGTGAGTGAGGTGTGACAAAGCAGTGACTGGACCTGACTTAGTTTACTCTAGACAGGAGCTGTAAGTGGAAAACTATAGCTTGTCGGTTCCCATCTATCAGATCAGTAAGAACAGATGCTTTTAGGTTCCTCATCATGATAAACTAAGTTGAAACACCTCAGTATGTGTTTTGAACTGGATAAGACCTTGTTGGAAGTGCTAGGTGTATTCACAGCTCCTATTAGCAGCAGTTGTTTTTTTAGTGAGGAATTCCTGCCTTCCTACTTGCCTGCCCCCACCTTCTTTGGCATGAAGTCATCTACATGTGGGACAAATTATCTAAGGTTAGTTAAAGGTACATAACTGTATTGTGCTCATAAATTCTCAGCATGGATTCTCAAATACATGCAGCCCTTGGAAGCTGTAGACATGGAATCAATGTATCTAGTTAAATCTCAGTGAACTAAACTTCTAATTTTTTTTTTTTTCATTTTGTTTGGTTTGGGTTTTTTTTTTTTTTTCTGCACTGCCTTGTACTCACAAAGTAATTTATCTGCATTTATTTCTGTCATTGTTTGTCTGAGCCTTTGTGACTTCTTGAGGAACTGGAAGCTCCTTGGCTTCCTCACCATGGAAGGTGCTCAGAGCATCCAAGAATTACTACTCTGCTGTCTATGTAGGAAATGTGAAAGACGTCGTCATCTTGATGTCCCTTATGATGCTGTATTATTACAGACACTCCAAGGGGCATAAAGCCTGAGGGGAGTACTGGTATTTGTTTTCATTATAACTGCTGATATCTCAGACCATCTTTCAGGTACAGGAGCCCTTCTTGAGATCTGCAGCTGAAGTGGGAGCTTTAGGAAATATTTCCCATTTTCCATTGGAAAAGCCAACTTGCTTGTGTGGACACGCTGGTCTGGGTTTTTCATTACCTATTTTCCAAATGTTTTCCATCAAAATTGTGTGGTTTTTTCCTGGTGCAGAGCTAACCCAGGTGTGTGAACAAATGTTCACAAATGTTCACAAATTTCTTACAAATTAGGAGAGACACATGCATGTGATCCTTTTGCATTAGAAAACAAATGCATCTGCTAGAAAGAAATAGAATGGCTCTAAAGAGGACCTGAGAGTTAAAATTTTGTCTGAAAGTTTTCAGTGAGTATATTGGCTGTGGTGTGAATGCAGATACTCCTTACAAATTGGCAGATGAGAAACAATTACTTTCTAATAAAAGTAATTGTAATCTTGGAGGCAGTGAGATCACATCAAATGATGTAGATGAACTTCAGAATAATTCAGAATTCTGTGAAGAACATCAAAGCATTAGTAATTTATCATTGCTTATTTTACTGTTAATTAAAAGCTGAAGTCAGATTGAAATGGGTCCTGAAAAATTTGGAGTTGTTTTAATGTCAACTGTTTGGGTTTTTTCCTTGCAAAATTTATTTCTAAAAGTCTTAGTTTTTATTAGATAAAGTGTAAAGCTTTTTTTTTTTTTTTTACCAAAATCCATTAGATATCATAATTGAGAATAGTTAATTTGGGGCAAAATCTAAGGGACTACCTGCTAGGTAAGTATTTGCAGTTCCCCAAGAGCTTTGCATACCTAATTCTTACCAACACTTGCCCCTTTAGAGCCATGACTGGAGCTGTGTGGCTGTATTCCTCATCTCTGCAATGTCTTTGAGTTTGGGGTTTAGATTCTTACACACACAGGCTTTTCTTCGTTATTTTTTTTGTTGGAGAGAAATCTATGATGAAGAGGTTTTTTTGTTGGCCTGGGAAACATTTACAGAGTCATCTTGCATGCTCTTGAAATTAGTAATCAGCCAGATCTTACATGGACAAAGTCAATGGGTTGCATGTCTGGGGAATGTGTCAGGATTTCAGCTTCTAGCAGCTTGTGCTTTGTACCTAGTTGTTTGTACCTTGGCACATTCTTAGGGACCTGCTACCTGTGCACCTAAATTGCCTGTGACCTCAAGGCACAGTTGTGCCTGCAGAACTGTGTTCCCACTGGCTATCTGGTTCATGGCTGCAGGAAAATTTGCCTGAGCAGGGGGCTGCAGGCTTGATGCAAATGCTATTGCAGACTACAGTTTATTAATATTGAATGCTAAAGCAATAGCTGGGTGCACACATGAGTCTGGGAAGCTACTGCCAGTAGATGACTGCTTGGTGCAGTTGTGTATTGTGCTGCCCTTCCCTTCTTCTTCCAGAGCCCCACACTTAAATTTGTTGATACTGACTCTCTGGATGTATTAATAAAAAATATAAAAAAAGCAATGTTGTAGTAGTGTAACACTACGCTGTCTTAACTACAATGAATAATGACTATGTATTTAATTTTGAAGTCAATTATTTGTGGGGAGCCCAGATCACTATGCGGAATATAACTTTGCAATACGAGGCATACCTCTGTGGTGTTCAGCAAATAACAAGACAATGATAGTAACAATGTTCAGGTAATGTCAGAGAATCCTTCACGGTGCTGACACTGTTTTATCTTATTATTGAGAAGCTTTTAAGAACGACTAATTGTGTGTGTTAAAAAAATCAAACCCCAACCAACCAAAAAACACCAAACAACAACAAAAAACCCTACTAAAATCTGAACTGGAAGGCAAAGACTGGTTTGGAAAGGCAAGCACTAGAAACTCCCACAAAAGTGCTTGCATCAGCTGCTTTAAAGCAGCTTTAGGCTACTGTGAGTTCCCTTTTAAAAGCATTCATAGGTTAAACTAAGCTCTACAACATGCGACTTGGGCCACACTGTCAGGTTTTAGTGAAATGACACATTTGCCACCTTGGAAATGCTACAAGGAAGTTCAGCAATGTACAGTATTAAGGGGTGTTTGTAACCTGCATGAGGCTTCCTGAAATATATGCACATGTTTAACTTTATGCACTGTAAGTAATCCCATTGACTTCCATGAGTGCTCCTTTTTGTAAAATTCAGCTTATATGCAAGTCTTGACACTCCTGGCGCATCAAATGCTTGCTTTTAACCGTTCCTTTGAAAGCTAATAGAGCTGTACTTTGAACTTCACTGTTCTAATTCCCTGTGTTTAGCTTGTGCAACCCCATGGATGCTAAAAATGATGGCCAGAGACTTACTGGAGTGAAGACAAAATGCTAATAACAAGGCAAGAAACATGCCCTTTCTTCCTGGAAAAAGTGGGCTTTCTTCTTTCCAGTAAATGCTGTAAGAGAAAATTGGACTCAAATCCTCTAAGAATTGAGCCCAATTCTTCTGCCTTTTAATAAATTCCTTTGGCTTTAATCGGAATAAGATTGAGTTTACTGTGTGATTTTGAAGTTTCATGACAATATACTGATAAATAATTTCCTTACTTTAAAAATGTAAAGTTCACTTTACACTATGTATTCCTTCTCCTGTCTAAAATTAAGTCTGATTCGGCACTTTTTCCATAAGCAAAACACCTGAGCCTATTTGGAGATTTGCTTGTGTGAGCACAGCAGCAGGGCTTGAGCTGTGAGACAGTGGAAGCTTCAGATAAAGTGATAAAACTGACTTGTTACCTGGTACATAGTCTAGTAATATCTTTCTAAATATTGGAGTACTTACTAGTGCAGTGCTGTACTTATAGTATACTGGGATATATCACAACTATTCCTGAGCCTGTGTCTGAGGCTACTTCATGCATTAAACACAACAAGAAAGTCAAAGGTGTGCATTACATTAAGATAACATTCTTTCAGGGTCACTGAAGGCATCTGGCTGTGCCTTGTATCTCCGGCTGCATTTGAGACATTTATCTCACAGTAACATGTATGCGTGTTTGTTTTGTTACCTAATCATAAAGTGGCATTTAAAAATTGTGCTTTCCTATTAGCTGATGGGGTCATCTAGCTGTATATGCAGCTGGCTGAGGCTGAAAGATACACAGCACCTTTGCAGCTGGGGAAGACTCAGCTGCAGAGGGAGATCCTGAGGACATTTGGTGGGTTTGGCATGTAGGACACACTGCCTATTTCTGAAAGGGGCTTTCTGTGGGAAATAGTTGAAAAAGCATGTGCTGTCCACAGGATTGTCAAATGTGCCTGTGACCTGCTGGGCATCAGTCCTGTTGTCCCAGCATATGTTTGACATCAGCAGCAGCAGGATAGCCATGGAGATGCTCTGCTTACTCCCTCTCTTCTCCTGTGACTAATCTATTATTCCCCTGATCAAAGCCTAGTTATTTGGGCTTATTCAGAATATTAATTCTAGGAGAGCCTCATGTCCTGTTAAAGAGTAATTTTTCTGTTACAGTGAGCCTCAGTTAATAGAAAAAAAATTAATCAAGATTACAATTGCCTGAAAGAAAAATGCTGTCTCAGGTCCCGATCATCCACTTGCCAACACATTTTTAGGGTCATGGGGAAGAGACTGTGGTGAACATCACATTTCTGTCTTCTTTTTAATCTACTGAAGATCCTTAAATACAGAAAGGCAAAGTATCAGTATTTCAGGAGAAGAGGTATAGCATATAGGCCATATGGCATTGAAGAACATGATCAGGGTTTGGAAACGGAAATGGACTAGTAATCACAAGGAGAACCTTCCTCGTTTTCTGAGTCAGTTCTGTTCTAATTTGTCAAAAGCTGATTTCCTTGTTCTAATAAGATATTAATAGGGATGGTCTGTGGTCAAAGGTGCAGACTTCCATCTTGTGGGTAACAGCCTTGTAAAGAGTCTTAGCCAACGTGCAAATACAGAGAATGGGCAAAAGCTCTGAAGTGCCCTTTCATCTTCAGGGTGGTCCCAGCTGTCCCTGGATGTGGGGCACTGCCACTATGGTGTCACTGCGAGTGCCTGGCTGTGCCTTTTCTTTGGAAGGTGATGGGTTCTGAATATCTGGACAGGAGGGCAAGGAAACAGTGACAGATGCAAATGTTTATCTGGCAAGAGAGAAGAAAGATTTGAGGGAGGCCAGAGAACTGTGTATATGCAGGGCACTGAGATAGGCCACTGTATGTGCTGCATGCAGAGTGCTGGGGATTCAAACCAGAATGATACGTATGGGGCAAGAGGATGGAAGTGTGAGATTTTCTTTTTAAAAAGACAAGATTCAAAGTAGCTTTGTAAATTCATAGTAATCTGTCACAGAAAGGGGTGATTTAATTTGAGAGAGAGAGAGAATGCTCTGTTTAGCAAAATGGGATGGTTTTTTGAAAGCTTTGGAAAGGCTGAGTTAGAGTTTAGAGCCTTTTAAGATCCTCTCATCCTGGTTTTGAGATACAGTAGTAATTTTATTCCTGAAGCTTTCACATTTTAGCAACACTAGCTTTTAATTCATTATACAGCAGTATGGAGCTGTTGAGAGAGACATAGCAGCTTGATTCATTTGAAATCCTAGGACAAATAGGCTTTAAAAAGCAAATGCATTCATTCTGACACTAATTATGTGTCTTTCCCACATGTCGTAGTATCTTGTGTCACAAATTGCTCTCGTTTGCTACTCAGTGCAAAATGTCTGAGAGATGATGAGTGCTAAAGGATATGCTTTAACCAGGTGTAGGACAGGTCTAAAACCTGTGGAGGGTCCGGGGGCCAGACAAAACAAGAAACTTCAGTCCTAAGAGATTAAAAAATATATATCTTTCAACAGGTATTAATTTTTGCTAGCTTTTGCAAATTTGCAGCATGCAAAATAAACTGCAACATGCCCAGCAAACAGGAATGAGCACCAAGGTCTTAAGCGGTGTTGTTTAAGGTGGTTAGAGCTGTAATCTCGTAACATTGTGCATCTTTTCATGTAAGATACTGGTGTTCTGACAAGCATCTCTAACGAATATGCAGGATTTTTTCTGGAGGAACTGTAGGAGCTACACGGAGTGAAAATATGTTTTTCCATGGATGTGAATGCAGAGTATTTTATGTATTTAAGTGAATTAGAGGAGCCTTGTGTTACTGAGTCAGTGCTTGTTGCTAGATAATGGACAAGCCTGGTATTGCTCTTCTGTAACTAATCCCGTAATAGTGTCACAGGTGATTTGGTGCCAACTGGTGTTTCTGTTCTCCTCGGGAAAGAGCAACCTTTCCAGCTCAGTGTAAAACTGGGAGAAATCAGTAGCTGATAAAAAACAAGAGCAAAAAGAAATAATTTAAATCAACAGTTGTTTGTTTTTAGTATAAAATAAACCGCCTCCATGTTTCGGTGTTAAGCAGAGGCATCCTCATTATATCAGTTTTAAGCAGCAAATGTCTTTTCACCTGTGCTGCAGCATTCAAACCTGGCATGCTCTACACGTAATGCAGTTTGACAGTTCATTTGAAATAAATGTGCCGATAACCCTTAAAAGTGGTAATAAAATACTCTTTGCTCTACTGTACAGATGATTAATACCACTAAAGTAATTAAATTCCATTAGGCTGGGGTTCACACACCCAAGGAATTGGTGCCAGGATTTAGCAGATCTCTAGTGAGGACAAAAGACTAATGCCTTTTAAAGCCCTGTTTCACAAGTAAAATCCCAGGAAAGTCTATATTAACTTAGGACATCTGCTTGTTGTGATTGTTTGAGCTATTGATGCATTGGATCATTAGCAGGGTGGTGTGAACTACTGTTTTCCTGTTGACAAGGATCTCTCACCAGGAGCTGTTAGCTTTCTGCAAAGGGAGAAAAAGCAGAGCAGGGCAGCCAAGCTGGGTCTTGTGCATGGGCTTTGACTTACAGAATTATTGCTAACTGTATAGTCTCTGATGGTAGGAAACAGCATTTTGCTCCCAGCCATTTTTCCCAAGATCAGAGCCAAAGTAACTCTGTCTCCTGCTGTTTTGTAGCTGTAGATTCTTAAAGACTGGCATTATTGTAGTCGATGAACAGTTTGCCCCCTTTCAGATGGCTGCAGTAATGACCCACAGGGGAGGCAGTGGTTAGGCAATGCTGACAATGTGACCAGGTGCTGCAACATAAGCATTTCATTAAATATTGAAGCAATGGTTTTCAGTTACAGTGGCAAAAAGGAAATTTGGTCTATGTCCAAATATGTGGCTAGTTTTTTTTTCTTTCAACCTCTTCTAATCACATTATTTTTTGCATGACCTTTCTCCTGCTAATTAGCTGCTGCCTTGAAAAGCATTGTGGGTAATATATCTAACGTAATTCAACATTCCACTTTACACACTGGTAATCATTCTTAATGTATGAATGATTTATTTACTGCATTTTTCTTCTGTGATCTTAAAATATGAAAACCACAAAAAAGCCCTATCTTTATTATTACTGTACTTCTAATCTACTAAAAACAATTAAAAGAACTTGTTTTCAAGCAGAAATCCAACAAAAGATTTACACTACAACCTGTATCATTTCAATGAAAGCTATTTTAACTATGTAGGAAGGGGTGAGTGTGTTGAGTGTTGTCAGCAGGTGCAAAAGAGGTCTAGTCTTATTCCTCTCTCAGCTACCTGGGTGTACTTATGCCTGGTGGGTGTTGTGCTATCAGTTACTCCATACAATCACGATACAGAGTATTAAAGGGTGTACACTGGCTGCTGGTACTTAAGTCCAGAGATCTGGGTTTAGGATTGAACATCACCTTTGGCTAAAAAACAAGGAAATATTCAAATCTTAAAGCATAGCCACCCTTGATATTTAGAAGAACCTTATGAAAACATAAATTATCAAAACAGTATTAGAAAAGTGTATATGTTCTCATAGGAGCTTGTGTACATCTCCTGTTTGGTTGGTTGTTTTTTTTTTTAAAGAGGGGAAGAACACTTCATGAAAATTATTTTTTAGAGGTTTTATTTTTTTGTTTGTTTCATGCAATAATTTTAATAACTTTACAAGGAAAGATTATTAAAAGCATTATAATTTTTCAATCTAACTTTAAGGTGTGATGCAATACACAAGTAAGTAGTACAGCAGTGCTGTACTCTATATATGCTATAGCACATTTTCTAAGCAAGTTGGCAATTTTCATCTTGCTACCTTTGTAATTTTTTAAAAATTATACATAACATTAAATCACTTAAAATGCAATATTTTCATTTTTTAATACAATACATACTCTTGTCTATTCTTCACCATATACCAAATACATTTCTATTCAGTACAGACTGTTTCTATAGTTGTGATCCTGCATGTCTACGTTTTTTTCATATCTTAAAAGTTGTTTACAAAGATGCAGGTGCACAAACAGAAAGAAAAATATTTTGGGGAAAAAGAAATAAATCATACTGCTCTACTAAGACCTGTGTTTTACATATACACTGTTAGAGATTTGAGTAAACAGGTCCTGTACAAAGTAACAGTTGTTTGTAGTCCAATTTCAAGATTTCCTTTGGTGAGATATTTTTCTATCAGTAAAAATGTTTAAATATATTTTAAGAATCATAGTCCATTTTCTTTTTGCCTTCCTTAAAAGGAGCTTAGTTCTTCAGTTTTTCCTTTCAAATATTTTTGTGGGGTTTTGTTGTTGTTGTTTTTGTGGAGTTTTTGTTTGTTTGCTTCTTGGGTTTTGTTGGGTTTTTTAAAGAAAAAAATATACTGCTATAAAAAAAAGCAAAGAAAGGAGAAAGACTGCAGTAAGCATGTGTGTATATGTATACAGCAAGAAGGGAAATGTCATATCAATTTTGTTTTAATAATCAGTTCTTCATTGTACTTTTTAGCTAGTATTGTGATGTGGAAATTTGGCTATAGTTATAAGAAGGAAAGCTGGCAATTGGTTAAACTTTCAGGATAATAAAATGCACAAGGCAGCATCTTCTATACTGTTAGAAAGAGCAGATAAAACTGGTAGTATATTAAAATGTTTACAGTGTAACAATATTATGCTTGGGAAATTGCTATGATTATGTATCTTAAAACATGCCCTTTTGAGAACTGGCCTAGTTCTTCACTTAGAAGAGCAAGCTAAAATTGGTGACGTGTCAACACTCCTATCAGGTTCTTTCAGAAAGAGGTCCTGTTTAACTACAGAGATTTGAGAATTTCAGAGAAAATGGCATTTGCAGAAGATGTATTAAAAGATGCAATGAATCCACAGATGAAGTAGCCTCACAGTGAAAAAATCATTATGGAATGAAAAATATTGCTTTCTACAATAACTATGAAGTTTTATATACGTAATGTTAACCCGTATTTAGTTCATGTCCACCTCTTCTCCAAAGCAAGAATTACTGTTATAGAACAACTTTCAGATAATGCTGATATACTTTTTATGTACTTATGTTTTTGTATTACACTATTTTACCTTATTTTAAATTTTATATTAGATTTTTTTTTTTGTGAATCAGAGCAAGAGTTCCGTTTCAAAACATGGTTTAACTCCCTACCCCCTAGGTCAAAGTCCATTCTGGATTCAGCAAGATTAGAGTTTTCCTTGCCAATTACAACTTGACAACCACTAAACTCTGATTCATTGCACCACAGCAATGTAATTCTCTTGAAAACAGTTACATGACTGTAGTGAGTAACACTAGCTGTGATTCTTAGCCAGACTTTTAGGGTGCCTGTGGTTTGCTCTAGCTTTTATCCTTTAGACAGCTTATGGAATGCAAAGATGCAATATTCTCAATTACTGCTCAGTATCCAGAGGACTACCTTTCCATCACTCCATCAGGGAAGAAATATTCTATATACATATATGTATATATAAAGATTTATATTCATTTTTTTTAACTTCTCAGGAGGGTGGCAGGAAATGGAAAATAAAAAGTTGGCTTATATGCAAACTAGGTGCTCTTATTTGGGTTATTTTTTGTAAAGTTATTGGCAGGTCAGCAGAGGAACTTGAGTTATTGTGTGCATATTGTAGAAATGCTTTTGACTGATCTACTGTAAATGGTGGCAACTTCCTCATCAAAATAAATCATCATATCTACCCCCACAAGCATAAAGCAGGGTGATCTGCTTGACTTTTTTCAAATGGCTTTTATTCTTGAGCCCTGTTAACTCGAGTATTATTGTTAGATCAAGAAGAGGATTTGAGTTGGTCTTTTCTATTAATCTGTATAAAATTTACTAGCCATAAATGGGTGTCTGTCTTAATGGGGAAGCTTTGTTATCTCTTTGTTTTGTGGATCTTAAGTTTTTACAAACCATTACCAAGGTATTTGCACAGTAATGGATCAATCACCACTCTGTCCACCTGCTCAGAATTCTCTGTCCTTTTAATATATTATTAATGTCTTTGATTTGCAGAGTGGAAGATTGCAGAGGCTATTTGTAGCTGTCTGTGTTGTACACTGCGAAAAAACTAAAAATAAATGGCTTTATAGAGAAACATTCTCCACGAGAAAATATTTGTCAGATTGCTGGGTTTAAGAAACAAAAAAATTAAATTGAAGATTTAAGGACCAGAACTATTTCTATAGTACTGGAAAAAAAAAAATAAATAAAAAAAAATAAAAAGGAGAGGAGGGGGCAGTGAAGACTAACAATACTATGAAATGCCAAAGCCTCATCTTGGTTTTAATGTCTCACCTTGCATTCATTCATATGCCTTTTTAGCTCTCCTGTAATAAACTTTCAGCATTGATGAGTTATGGATGCAGAGAAACCAAAGGGCTGTTTTTTTTGTCTCAGGGTGCACGTTTGCCGCTTTTCCATTCTTTTACATTTTCATTCTTCATGCTGATGAGTCAGTACAGATTTATATTACCATGTTATTATGGATAGTATAGACTGAGTCTCCTTGAAAGTAATGGCATGTGATTGCTTACCCCATTACTTTCAATGGGACTAAGTCTATGTCATCCTTAGGGACTCTATCCCATTGAAAGTAATAGTCTGAGACTGCCCACATCGTTACTGTGCTTTAAATTGGATTGAATTTCTACTGATCTGTAGAGGCCTGCCACAAAAAGTCTCATTTTTAAGACATGAAGTTGATAAAAAGTTTTTTGCCAGTGGATGGAAAGTTTAACAGAATGTTTGAAAGTATGTTTATAGTATTAAAAAATATTGGTTTATGTTATGTTCATTGCCCTCAGCATTTGGTTCAAAGGAACCCCTGCACATTTAATGGAGGATTTTGTCTTTTGCTCTCCTTTAATTATTTCTTGTGTATTTTCATTAATTTTTTAACTTTTAGGAAGACTTCTGTTGTGTTTTAATGACTTCTGTATTATATTAATTTGGAACTTGTCAGTGCTGTATTACATTCTTACACATTTTAATGGTAGTATTTTAGAGATGCATAAATGATGGTGTATTGTTTTAAGGGAAATTACTCATTGCTATTTCTAATAATCCAAATATATTGTGCTTTCTTTAAGTGAGAAGTATCCTTTGCTGAAGCAGCATCCCTTTATCCAATTGGCATAGAATCTCTTTGTAGAAAACAATAATCAGTTAATGCAAAAATAAAGGCATACTCATATTGTGGCCCCCCCTCTGATGCCAGCATGTCTGTAAAATTTATTTAGAACAAGAGCTTTACTTCTACGCTTTCTAATGTTAGGTGCTAATGTTCCCTTTGAAGATCGAAGTGCATTTTTTATACTTTTACATTGCCATGAAATGCAACCAGATAAAATGAAATCCATTCCAGAAAGATTAATGTTACAATGATAATGCACTGGATAAAACAGAGAGACTAAACCCCAGGTTTTTCTTAAAGCCATGATCAGTTCTAAGAAAAGGAAACGCTGACTGATGAAATGAGAAAATTTAGCATAGGAATCAAAAAAGTATATGTGTGTCCTTCCACAGATGTGCACATGGTGTAATAGAACTGACACACATATATCTCAACTATATATTCTATCCACTTACACTAAATGCAAGCTGTAGAATAAATACACAGTACGCACCCTATTTAATCTATAATGCATCATACAACATCATATGAGAAATGCACCTTTCTTTTTAGGTAATCACCATGACATAATTTATTTCAAAAGAGATCACAGCGCCACAGCTGTTACTAGTGATTTAGTAATTGAATCATCAGCAGCATTTTATACATACTCATATTTATTAAAACCGTTCAGAAGCATTAGAACACATTTCAGTCCTATGGACTGAATGAAAAACATGTCTTTAAAGGGGCACTATAGACTGGTTTATGTTTATTGGAGACTGCAGTATGGTCAAATGTCATAGCCAGTCATGACTTGCTGTAACTCAAGCAAATAAAATATACATATAGCCCTCTACCCACAGCATAATATACTTACTTTCATCATCATCATTATTGCAATATTCCCACATGTCACTTTATGTAATGATCTGAGCATGTATACATGTACGTAGCTAATGTGCAGATGTATATTTTTAATATGTGCTCATATGTTTGTATCCCCCTATTTATTGAATGCTTATACAGTATCAAGACTGTTGTAATATTTTTTCCTGTATTACTTTAACAACGTCTAGATTTCTAAACCAAAGTGGAGGTGGATTGTCTTATGTGCACTGTATCTGTGAAGAACTGTTTCCTGCTGTGGATTCCTTGTGGCAGGAGCATAACTGACAGCTAACTGGTTCAAGAGGAGGGTTTCAGTAAAATGTGCATATTTTTACAGTAGGAATGTTCCTGTAGTTGCCCTCTGGATGTGATAGATGGAAGGATTACATAATCTCATTTATCAAATGAGTTGATAATAGCAAATAAAATAACATGTCCACTTCTTCAAACTGGATCAGCTGCTAAAAGAAACATATTCTTTCTCCTTACATACACTCCTTCCCTTATATTTTTTACACATTGCATTCTAAAGAAATATTTTATGTGTGTATGCAGTAAAGACCAGATTCCACCCAGCTGGTTGTAAGGAACTGGGTAGTTATTTATAAACGTGGCAGAAAGGGATCTAAAGGAGGGATTTGAGAGAGGACACTGTAGTTTTGCAGTTTAGGAGTTGTCATAGCTATCAGAGCTTCATTGGCTGTCCATGATGCATTAAGATGTGACTAGATGGATGGGGAAGAGGCAAAGTTATGAAGTTCCATCAAAGAACCCTTTGCTTTAATTTCTGGTGATGATGCCACGGATGCTGCTGGAGTGATTCAGAGAGAGTCTTAATCAGTTCATAACGATGGTTAAGAAACATGATCTCAAATGCCATGCTTGAGATTTGTTTCAGGAGTTTGTAAGTACAGCAGGACTGGGTAAGACTGGGAAACCATTGTGGTGACCCAAGCCCTGTGGAATTGCAGAAATGGCAAACTTGTTCTGTTACTTCAGGTTTGGCATACCTAATTTAGGTGCTCTCAAAAGGTCCCATTTTCTTGAAAGTGCTGATCCCTCCTCAGATAGCAGCAGCAGCAATAGCATTTTGGTTGTGCCCCTGAAGTTTGAGGTTTGTAAAATCTGTAGCCACTTTGAAAAGGTTTAACTCAGTACTCCATGTGTTAAGTAAGACTGAGGACTACTGAAATCTGGGTTTCAGTTCAGAAGGAAATAACTGTTCTTTTACAGACTAACACTCCAGTTTATGCATATGTATATACTTATGCACAGATGTATCATTTTAGAAACATCAAAAATTTATTTTCTGCCCTAAATGCACTATAACTTTGCTTACTCTCATAAACTCTTCTCACAGGGACAAATGCTTCTTTCAGCCAGGAGTACGGTCTCTCTGTAATAGCAGTTGTTTCCCTAAATACATGAGGCCCTGTGGGGCCAGATCTTATGGTACTTGTTCTGGAAAGATGCCGTGTTTATTCGTGTAGTTGGTTTTCAAATGAATGGCCCAAGATGAAGAAAACTTTCTATAGAGAACCTGTGCCCACAGTCAGAACATTTCTCATACAAGCTTTTCTTTTTTTCTATGGTCCTTCTTTGTAATGATAGATCCCAGGAAGTACACTGGAAGGTTGAAAGAGAGATTGGTTTTAAAGGATCCTGCTCAATGATATATCTTTTTAGGATGTTAAGACTTGTCCTTTAGGACAAACGTGTGCTGTGCCATTCAAGATGATAGTGTCATAAGCTGCACGTGAAAGGATTTCTGTCTGGCCTCAGTTTTCTATGAGTCTAAGGATGTGACTGTCTAGGAGCTGCTGCCTCTGATGAGTCCCTACACCCAATTTTGCAGGCAGGACTGATGGGAGCCATGTTATGCCCCCCCTAGAGGCTCTGGGGACACCTTTTGTCTCCGGCCTACGTCCTGTGTTGAACCAGTGGTATCTGGAGATACTTAAAATTTCCTGGTCAGGCTGTTTTATATATACTGTACTTTTACCCTTGGTCTCCTTCATAAAAATAGCTAAAAGAACCAAGTGTGGAGGATCAGTGCCCACGATTAGCATTTGAAGAGTTTCTGGAATTGCCTCCAGCAGTAGCGTCACATTCCAATGTGATGTTAAAATCACAAGATCTAGAAACTGTATAGCAAAACTGTGTAGCAAACAAATAACCATGCACCATCTTTACTTTTAGGGTTTTAACTTTTAAAACTATAGTTATCATATGACATAGGCCAAAAATGCACAACCAGCATTTTAATTACTTGTGGTGATGCATGTGACAAACGTGAGATAGGTATAGTGGAATCAAACATTTTTGAGAAGTTGTTTCAATTGTGATTTTTCTATGTTGCTGTTTTAGATGTATTCTATTTATAAAACCTTTGCAATTTTGTTTATTTATTGCTAGGTAGAAAGCAGACTTATTTTTGTACTCAGAGGATGTATTCAACTTAACTCTGTAATTGCTAGCAATATATGAGCTCATTATATTACAATTTGGTACAGTTAGCACCAGCTGTTATGGAGTTAATGGCAGAGCTGGTAGAAAATTACATATAGCACATAGTACATCTGACATGGATTTAATAATACTAACATGAAAAACATTTTTTTCTGAATCATTGTCCATATGAAATTGTAAAATATCATCATATAGTTATTTTATCAGTATGATACATAAAGGAGGACTCACTTGCTTTGACAAGGAGCACTGTTTGATGTGAAAGACTCTACCTTAAATAACTGCACTCCTTTATTTATAATAATTTTACAGCATGTTTGGAGCCATTTTGAAAGTAGCAGTTCTGGATTTTTTTAAGGCTTTGTGACTAATGTGGGGAAAAATCTGTCAAAGCGTGGGTTTTGCTTACTTTCTTTTTCCTCTTGGCATACTAAAATATGATTGGCTAATGATATTTTTAATGGACTGGGAAAGTGTATCCCAACCTTTATTCAACCTGTGACGGTGTATTATGATAACAGGTCTGACAGAAAGATTAGCTGAGAAAGTCTTCTCTCTGCTCTACCTGCTTCTGAAAGGTATTGCAAGTAAAGGCGTCTTCCATCGGATCTGTATTCTTATAGGAAGTTCCTCTCAAATGTATATGAAAAAGCCTTTGCAGATTGAACTTCTAAATGCATACATGTTATTGCTATATATCATGTAAATTTGAGCTCATATTAGTATTGCATGCTGTGTTTTCTGGGAGAAGATTAAATTTTTTAAAGTCCAATTCAGAAAATCCTAAAAGAAGTAGCATTGCTGAGAAGACTTTTACCAAGTGATCATACTTGTATTAGTGTATTTGCTTTGAGAAGCAAGATTAGGTTTTTTTTGGAAAAAACTCCATAGAAGTCCTGTTGAAGATCCCATCAGCTGTCAGTCCCATTTAATAATGCTGTAGATATATGTGTAACATTTAGATAGTGATGTCACTGTATGTATATGCACAAGGTAAGTGAAATTTAAGCACTTGAAATGCTCTCTAATGTGGGGAGATATTTGTAAGGAGCAATTATTTAAAAAATAGAAAACAAATGTTTTGTGTTCTTGCAATATCTCCTGTATCTGTGAGAAGTTGCAAGAAATTGTTTAAATTTCTCTGGAATGTTTACTTAGTCACTCAGTTGAACTATTTTATTTGTGTTGGATTTTTTTTTTCTTTTTTTTTTTTATTTAATATTTCTCCTTCTTCTCTCTTTTACCCATATCCTGGAGGTATTTGAACCTGCTGTGAATTGATGGGTCTTATTGCCCTGAATGTGGCAAGATTCATGACATTTCTAATAAGTTGTGACAGTATGTTCCACACCCGCGGCCCTGCTGCTAAAAAATCTGGGTTTCCTACTCTTTACAGGCATCACTGTTGTCGCTTTAAAATTTTATTATTAAATTATTTTGTTTATTAAAATTCTATTATTAGTCATTGCATTGCTGGAAACCCAAGCATTAAAAAATCATGAGGTAGGGCAGCAAATCACCTGATTTTTTTTTTTATTTTTTTTTTTTTGTAAATTAGTACACTATTTGTGTTTGGGTTTTTGCCTTCTATTTTTTTAACCCTCTGAAATATATACTTGGGACATGCTTTCAGTTTTTCTGTGTAATAAAGAGCACTGATTTTTCCACTTTTTTGTTCCACTTTTAAAGGAAAATTACACTAGATTCCAACAAGAAAATATAGGTCAATGTGATATTTTGCAGAAAGACACCAGCTGGGTCCTGCCTGTGCTCAAGCTAACTATGTGAAAGTCGTGTGTGAGCCAGGGTTGTGTATGACTGTGATTGGTGAAGTACTGAGCCCAAGCCAATAAACTGGTCAGTCTGCCGCAAAACAGACAATCAAACCCCAGGGAAAACTGAAACTACTGGGAAGCCCACAGTTTATACACTAGAGTTTACACCAATGTGTTTATTCGGAGAGGTCCCATTCAGAACAGGCAAGTATTCTTTGCTGCAGTCTCAGCCTAACCCATTGTGGTAGGCCATGAAGGTCAAGGCTGGGATGCTGAATTTTAATCACTCCTCAGAGATCTGGGATGCTACATTGATACAAGCGTGTCCTCTAAGCAGGCAGGCTGCCACATTCCATACAAGCTGGAGCTTTTTCCATATGAAGAAGTTTTCAGTGACATGAAGTCATATCATCAGAATTAAAAAATGGTCCTTGCCAGAGACTGAGGGGTTCAGTTTGGCTTCTGCTAAGACAGATTTTTAACTGTGTTTTAATTAGCTTAGTACATGTTTTCATTTATCATATTTTGCTGAGTACGTCTAGTATTAGAGAACTGAAGAACACGATGTGAGATTGCACTTAGGTTAAAACAATGAAAAGCTAATTAGATGAAATAACTATAATGTATTAATATTTATGTGTTATAATACGTAGGTTATGGAAGTTGGGTTACTCTAAAATGGTGCTTAATAGAATTGCAAGTGCTGTCTGACTCCTTGATACACTATATGGGGAATCGACAAGGGATTTTGCTAGAAATCCAGGAAATCTGCATTAAAGTATAACGTTTCCTGCTGAGAGGGATCCTGTAAAGCAGGGGAGGAAATACCCAATACTTCAGTGCCATTCCCTGTTATTTACATAGGAATGTTGTTCCTTGCCTGTTCCAGTTCACTTGAAAAAGCCTTTGTCAGTAATGGAGAATAACAGGCATTTTTTCTTTGATCCATGAACACAAAGCTATTAGAATACTGGGGGAGTGGGGATTTTAAGAGATCTTTAGAGAAGGGGAGATTCTGCATCACTGAAGACAGTAGGACTTTGGGTTTTAGCGGTAGTGAGAGCAGAATTAGTGGGGCAGTGAAGAGATATCATCTCTGTATATTTATTTACTGGTTTAAATTATTCTTGATGAAGTGCAATTGGTGCCTGCCAAGTTACACCAGGAAAGAATTTGCCCCACTCTGACCTGTTGTGCGAATGTGCGTGCTCGTTCCAGCTGGAAACATTCAGATCTCTTCAGCTCTGCCTGTCATAGTATGGATAAACCCCCATGGTTGGGTTGCAGGGTTCACCTCCTGTTCTCAGAGGCTACAAATCTGCACGTGCAGTTGCAATTCTGCCAGCTTCACTGGTCTCTTTAAATGGACTTTTTGGCAATTAAGTATTGAAGTTTGGTGTTCCTGGCTTTGTCGTGGGATGAGCCATTGCATGAATGGCTCTTCCCATCACATAGAACAAGCTGTCTAGGCAGGATTTTATAATTATTTTTTTTTTAATTATTTTGCCCCCTCTCCCCATAGCCTGTACTTACGCCTGCTTTTCTTTGTCACAATCCATTTAGAAAACTTTAGGAGTGTGGAGGAGATTGTGTTTATGTGAGCTGTGAGCCTGTTTCATCCTTTAGCAATAAAAGGTATTCCCAGATACCGATTACATTGCTCCCTTGTTTGAATTCTTAGGGTTTAGAGGGGTTTGTTTTGCTTTGTTTTGTTTTTACATAGCCATATTCTCCCAGATTACAAAGGCTGAAATGATAATTTTTTCCAAATATCTGTAACCCAGCAGTTCTTTTATTCATCTTCAGAAAAAATACTGGAGGTCATCTCCAGATTTCCTTTACACCCTGTGACCATCTTGTTCATTGGAATTTACATTAAAAAAGAATAAAAAAGATATTTGCTTTTTCTTGTTTTGACAATGCAATTCTGACCCTTGAAACAGGGCCATTTCTGTAACTAAGTGATAGGAGTCTGACTTCAGAATTTTTCTCTTGCTTGTAAGAATGAACCTTTTGATAGCTCGAGTTAGGCGGACACTGAGTATGTTTATATATAAATGGATTCATTGCTATTCATGTTTTCAGATTCTTGAACATTTTAAAAAGATGTTCTGCAATATTGCTTTGAAGAAATAGTGCTCTCAATAAAAATGTTGAAGCTATAAATGGAGATAATCTTCCACAATTCTAGTTTGAAAAGCCCAGAGAAAAGAACACTGTGTGAATGCAAGTATGTCTCAAACCTTTGGATTGCCTAACAGCTCAGAAACCTTTACCTCTCTAATGCAGCAGCAGTGATTTGGAAGGGAATTTTAATTTTTGGCATGCACATCGTCACATCCAGTGAAGATAAAGAAGATACAGATCTTAACTATTATATTCTAAGCAGGCTACCAGTACGTTTTTTGTGAATCGGGTGCATTTTGAATTGTCTCCCTGCCAACACATATTCCTAGCATGTATTATATTTCAGAGACATTTGTAAAAAGTACCTTTTAAAAAAAAAAAAAATTGTTCTAGAAAATATTTATTCTCTAAATTATTTTTGCATATTGCTTCCATTAAAAAAAGGATGAAAACATTGTTTTTCCACCCAATGCTTATGATTTGGCTGGTAATAACATTAAAAATAGTATTTAATTTTTTTTTAATAGGTTGTAGGATAATTTTCCTGCCCTCTTTCTCAGAAGATAATGAAAATATTATTACAAATCAAAGTAACAGAAGCCATGAATATATATATATATGTATATATATATATAAGTTTCTTAAATATGATACTTAGCTTGCATTTAAAAATGCAAACCACTGATTTAGTTGAAAATGCATGTATTTTAAACTTGGAAACACTAAATTATTGTAGACTTGCACACTTACAGTGTATGCATTTTTGGGGCAAGGCAGACTCTTACATAGCTGTACTTCCAAAATTATTCTATCAAATTATGTTAAAACAATTAGAAAACTAAGCAGGAGTGTATGCACGTGTATATGTTTGAATTAGCATGCATGAGTTTAAACAGCATATTTGTAAGTAAAACATTTTGTAAGGTGCATCGATGCAGACTGAAATTTATCATAAATATTCAGATGATATAATCTGCAATGTACATACTACCCATGCATTATGCAAGTATATATGTGTGTTCTATATCAGATAGGTAGAGAGTAGTTTCACTGTGAAACAGAAAGCATATGGCATCTCAGTTCTGTTTAATATTGTCAGGCTCAGGAGTTAAATTAGGACATTGGATGTAAATGCTTTTTTTTTTTTTTTTGCTTATAGCATGTCACATTTCGGATGATGCAGAAACACATCGGCAGAAAAATACATTTAAATGTTTTGGATATCTTTGTCAGTGGGACTTTTGTCAGCTAATAAAGATTGTGTGTTTTGGCCCTAACTCTGTTAAAAATTAATTACGTTTTTTTGGTCTAATGTAAAATTAAAATGAATAAACATCATAAAGCTGAAACCTATCCTAGTGGCTTCTTGAAAATGCCAGAGATGTGGCACTAGGGAGCGACCATCATTCCAGTGTGAAATGTGCCGAGCTATTTTCAATAGAAAATGAAGAGCAGAAATAGAAGACTGAAATAACAATAGGCTGATTGCTTTCATTTTTTTTTGGTGTAGTTTAACATTGCATTAAAGAGAACAACTGAGTTTCTACATTTTTCCTATTTTCTTGTCATGGATATATTAGCATTACATGATGCATACTAATTATAAAGTTGGCTGTAACAAGAGTTCCTCTTGTGAATCCATTTAAGAACTGATTGTTTACTATCTTTTTCTGTAAGTATAAAATTTTAATTATGCCACTGACAGGAACTGTGCGTGATACAGTGCTCTACATTTATCACTGGGAGAGGGCCAGTTGCAGAGCTGTTTGACTTTGGAGAAATCCTGATGCGCTTGCAATGTTGAGCAGCAGGTGCCACATTATTATGTACAGAAAAGCAATTAGGAAGCATATTGGATGAATGGGGAGTGCATTAATATTAGCAAGTACATTTGTCAGTGGTTTTGATGCGAGTCTTTTTCTTTTCTTTATGCAACATTAAGATTGTGGCTCTCATAAATTCTCCCCTTAAATTGCCATCTGTTCCCTTGTCATGCAGTAGTGAGGTAGAGAAAAGTTTTCTTGACAAAATGAAAAGAATTTCTTTTATTTAAAGTAGAAGCAAAGGAGCCTACACAAAGTGGGAGAATTGTAGGTTATGCAATTGAGCTTTGTATGTGTTAAGTAATTACTGTTGAATGTAACATTAGCTATGGAACAGTTAGGATTTTTCCCCCTCCCTCTCTAGTTTTCAGTTTTTCAATGATTTCATGTATTTTTAAAATGTGGTGTGAAACAGTTTTGACTAAATTATACAGAAGGGCTGACAGCCCAAACTGAGTGTCTGCTCTATGGTTTTAGCAGGGATCAGGAGTGTGCTTTTGAAGTGTTATCTCCTGTTGGCCCCATATACCTGCTTTGGTTCATGGTGCAGAGCGCTTTGGTTCATGGTGCAGAGGACATTAAGTTAATGCCCTGAAATGTGTTTGGGCTCCTCAGTATCAGCTGTTGTGCCCTGGAGAGCTGCTTTTTGTGGACTGCTGTACCTGCTAATGTAAATGTGGCTGCCGTGCTCCAGTCTTGAGTACCATACGTAAAGCTCTGCAGATAAATTCAGTGGTATTTTATCCAAGCAGAGAATATAAGTGACAAGTACTACCACCTTCAAAACCAGGGAAACAAAGTATGTCAGAGTTGTGTTCACTGTGAAGCAGTGATGTCTGGACAAACTGCTTTGAGACTTCAGTTGTTGAACTCCGTATCAAACACTATTTATTTTAGAACAGGCTTTATTTTAAGGCAATTTTAAAACTTATCATTGTTCTGACAAGGGGAGTTGTCTTGAGGGAAGATGGGCATACATCTCTGACAAAGTGGCTACCTTAACAGAAAGGCTGGAAAACACCAAAATAGAAAGGAAGAAAGCAACTTTTAAGAATTATGGCACAGAAGTACAAATATTGTGCTTTTATAGAGACATACAGGAAAAACAAAGTATTTCTGGGTCCCTTTTTTCCAAAACATAATGCAAGAGGGAATACAACTGGCCTATGTGTATTGTGTTTCTTTTGTTCTTTGCTGTAAATATTTTTATTTTGATGATTGCAGATTGATGTAAAACTGAATTCACTCATGGCCTAGACAGAACAAAAGAGTGCAAAGGCTTCTTTCCTGACAACAGCCATTTTCATGTTGCAGTATAGTGGTTTGTGTGTGTACATGTGTTTGCATTTATGGAGAAAGAGTGGTTCAGCCTGTTTGGGTTACCTACTCTATTTCTGTGCTAGCCAGCACTTATTGGGAATAAATCCCCCAAATGATACACTCAGTAAAAAGAGCAGGGTCCATTCTAGCAGAGACCTTAAGTAAATCAGTCCTACTTCTGAACTGTATCTGTAGCAGAACTTAAACTCTTTTCCTTTTTCTTTGCTCGTCTCCCTGTTGAGTAAACCCTTCAAAGCCCAAGACAATCTGTTTTAGAAATATCCTGAAGAACGAGCAGTGTGAGCTACAAGCGGTGGCAGCAGCAGTTCCAATGATACTTTATAGAGTTGGATCGTGACTGCCAGCATGGCTGGTTACAGGATTAGCTCCATTGGCAGGCTGTCTGAATAAAAAGTAGAGGTGTTCTGTGGGACTAAACCCTAACTCTCTAGCTGTTCTGATATCTGCTCTCTGCTTGGCTAATTATGAAAAAAAGACGTTGTTCTTGCTGTGTGGCAGACCTGCTTGATTTCTACTCCATCCAGTTGTGGGCTGTTTCCAGAGAAATCCCTCTCCTGGGATGCTAGACTGGCCCTATGCTGTTATCTCTGAAACAAGAGTTGGTTTCTGCTATTTTTTTTTCAGGCCTTGTATTATCTTTACCTTTGGTCACGATTAGTCTACCTCTCAGATTGTTTTTCTAACATATCCTTAATCACTACCTAATTTTTACACACCATAAGGCTGTTCGCCTCCCTTCTGTTCTGAATTTTTTTCTAACAGCCTTTCTCTTACCCTCTAAAGCATTGTTTCTCTCTTCTTTCAATACCCAGTAACAATTCTTATTCCTTCTGTATGCATTCCTGTTGCTCTTAATATCATTGCTAAGATCTGATTTTTGTCATCTTCTGCAGTTGCTTTTTCTCTCCTGTTTCATAGAACATATACATGCTTCCTGATTTCCTCACACTGTCAGATTAAACCTCTCATGCTAGTCTCTGTATCTTTCTTGTACCCAGTACACTGCAACCCCTTCAGTTCAGATATAGCTCATCATACATGAACAGATTGCATCTGTTCAAAAAAGAGCCCCAGTCCACATAGTATTCATTTAAACAGCATTGATAATAGTGAATTCATTTGAGATTCATATGGATATCATATACTGTGAGTTACAGTGTAAGCATCAGTTAATGGACACTCGCAGTAAAGTGTTCCCTATCAAATAATACATCACTGAGCTACATGAAGTGGTTTATGTATTTATTTATTTTTTTTCTATGATTTCATCATGGCTAAGGAAGGTATCTAACAGTATGATTGCCTGGCCTTGTAGGATATTTCTTTAGCAACCAGCATTGCTTAATGTTTTATTGATGTATTTTTAAATAATTTATCTTTGAACCTTTGTTTAATGGATGTATTTTTATTCAGAATTTGATACCAGAGAAGGTAGGTCTGACAGTTCATGTTTGCACTCTGACAATATTTCTCTTGTGAACTTTTTTTAGCTCTCTTAGATAAACAGTAATTTTATATTTTTTTAACCTCTATTTTTAATTACCCAATCTATCATTCCAAGTGGCTTGTATTGATATTTAACAAATGTATTAGACAATGTGAACAACAGTCTATTTTTCTTCAGCTATATTTCAATTTCCAGTAAATGTGATAAATATAAAAGATAAACAATAGTCGCTCAGGGCACTATCATTGAAATACAAGGCACCTCCTATAAAAGGAGTGCCTAATGCTAATAGTGAAAGATTCTATAGGTGGGGTTTACCAAAACAGTCACTGTTTCCCAAAGCCTGTTCTCACTGAGATGAGACTGATAGTCAAAGGCTCTGATAATGATTTGCACTTGAAATTTGTAGGTTAAAGTATATTCAAAGTTTTTTGAGGCTACCAACTTCTGGATAATATGCAGTAAGCATTTACTCTTCACTGGGAGTTGTCCTCTTGCTTTCCAGAGCACCTTCATTGGCTCTGCATAGCTTTTCTCTGTGGTTGGTGCAGCAGTGGGGCATGAGATAGGGGACCACAGGGTCCTCATTGCTGGCAGCAAGATGGGGTGAGCCTGCTATGCTCCCCCGAGCCAGGCATGGGCTCAGGTGCAGCATGGAGTGAAACATGTTTGTTGTCTTTGTGCACTGGAATTAAAAAAAAAAACAAAACACAAAAAACACAGTGAAACTATATTGGTAAATGGATATACATGAATAGGGAAGATGAGAAAGAAATATACTGAGTATCTTCTAGAGGAAATATCTTTCTTGGTGATACAGATCTGAATTCTCAGAATGCATTTTATACCTTGAAAAACGCACAGAGAATTTAAAATGTCTATTTTTTGGTGTTGTTTTTTTGTGGGGTTTTTTTGCATTTGTGAGATTCTTGTGCATTGCCTGTGTTTCTGCTAGATTTCTGTGTGTTTAGCCTTCTGAACATTTCAGGCAATATTTTAAATACAAGCAAGAGGTATAAGGCTGAACTGATGTTTTGGGCATAACTGGCTATAAAAATATGAGCGTATGCTTATTATCCTCTCTAAATTTTAAAAATCGAAGCAAATGTAAAATGTGCTGTCCAGCCTGTGTTTTTTGTCGTATTTTATTCAGTATAAAAATAGTGTAGACATTCACCACATCCTCTATTGTGCAACTTGGCTATGTTTGAACTAAAGCCCCACCATCTTAAGACAACACTTTGATGTGGGTGTTTCTTTAAGTCTTAAAGGCACACATTGCACCTTCAAAGCTACATGTGAACTTTAGGGTATTTACCTTGCTTAATGAGAAATGTTTTCCACATTTTTTCACGGTGACATTTTTGTACTTCACAATGTTTCTGTGTGTTCTTTTTCTATTTAAAATTTAAAGAGCTACATTTGGGAGAGGAACAATGTAGGTAAAAGAGACCCCTGGAGTGTGTCTGATGTGATAGTTCTCTTCTGTGGCACCATTTTTCCTCCTGCTGTGGGAGAGCTAAATGATAGTGCCTTATACCTTACTGAATAAAGCCTAACACTGTTTCCAGCTGTGAACATGTGATCAGGTTTTGTGTTTGATTTTTGCACACAAGTATACTACCGCAAGCATACCCACACACTCCTATGCAAACACTCCATATGGGAATTATTGTTGACTCAGTCATTAATCTACCCTCAATTAATCACATTAAATATTAAGGTGCCTTTCTGTGCAGAGAGGTATGACAGCCTTTTCTGTTTTACCTTCGTGGAGAATTGCTACATGACCAATTTACTTTTTGGCTAAAGATGTCGAAAGGTGTGTTGAGATATGTTGTTATATGAAAACTGAGCAGAATACTATTGTCTGATCCTGAAACCCTCTAAGGATTACTCAGTAATCCTATTGATATAGTTGGGAATAACGGTTCTAAGACCGTGCTCCTAATTGTTACAGATGTACCACAAGTAACATACCATTTATTCTTGTCTTTCAGGACTGTTTATTTGTTTAAAAAATGCAGTTTGTTTTCAACACTGCTTGTAAAACATAACAGTGTTCATACTCTGGACAGAGCATGACTTGTATTTCAATACTATTATGGTGACTAGGACTACATTTCTTATTTAACCAAAAGATTAAACAAATTAAAATAATGCCATTTATTTTTGCCCCCAAAATGATGTCCATTGCTGTGAGAGCTGAAGATCTGCACTTGTATTCTTCAAGACTGTGGCATGTCATGTTGTTTGTTAAACACCCAGAACTCATAATATCCTTCTCTCTGGCTCACTGAACAGCAGAAAAAAAATGGGTCCTGAAGGAATACATTCAGAGCAAAGAAGAAAAGTTATTTTATTTTTAGTGATCAGATGGCATAATTGTTGGTTGGCGTTAAGTGGCTCTGAATATGAGGGGAGGGAGGATTAATTTCTGAGTAAATGAGCAACATCTGAAATCACCAGAGGGGCCTGATCCTTTTAGCACCAGCAATGGTGCAGTTGTGCCATTGATTTTATTTTATTTTTTTAATTTTTTTTTATTTTAAGAAAAGAAAAAGCTAGCGGCTGTCATGAAAGACTTCTGTTCCTCAGAGTGAAGCAGCTTGCTCCCTGCAGGCTCACTGGATCTCAGTGAGTGCGACTACTTGTACTTTCAAGACTGTTTGCCAGTCTTTGTATTATGCACTCGTAGGCAGACACGCCCGAGTTCAAGTAATGCTGAGAATGTGACGGATCGCTGTCAACAGAAGATGAGATCACTCCCAGTAAAGGACAAACGAGGCTCATGGTTCATAAGTTCAGCTTGTTTTTGTGGTGCTGGCCATTAGCATTGGTTAAGTGTGGGTTTTACATTTTTTGTGTTACTTTCCCTTTGTTACATGATGAGGACGGATGGTTTTGAACTCTGCAGCAATTAGGGGTGGCTGTAGGGGTTGTATTTTCCAATTGAAAGGAGTGTTTGCTTTTGTGAGAAAATCCAGATTTGGAAAGCTTGTGATAGAAGGTGTAAAATGATCAGCAGATCCACAAAGGCAACGAGGATGTAAAATAGTAGCAATTTGTAGACGCCTATCACAGAAAAGGTCACAGTGCTGCAACAAGGTCCAGGTGGAGCACTCCATCCCCACATGCAGCTTGGGGAAGCTGGAGCCAGGCAAACATAGCTAAGTCCTGTGAGCCACTGACCAACAAAGTCCATCCTCCACTAATTAAAATGATTAAATATTCCTTCCACCACTGCTAAGGGAATCTTTTATGTACTTCAGGCATGAGAGGAAATAACTGAATAAATACAACAAGCAGCTCTGGCGGGAGTGGAGTGAGGGCACTGGGCAGCAGGTGCACTTGGCGAGAGGGTGGAAAGGAAATGCTGTGGCTTTGGCAGCTGCTGTTCAGTAAATGCACAATATGCAGCCAGGGTAGAGCTGGTGACAGACCATTACTGGAGCACAGAGCACAGTAGCATACCAGCACAAGTGTCGAATGGTTCTCTGAGTCACCATTGCTTTTCCCTTTGTATCGTCATTCACACCTGTGCAAATAAGTACACAGCGGGTGCTACACCAAAAGATAACAGCCATGTTTTACACTCGCTAATCATTTATGAGTAGTTTTGTGCAAAGTGCTATGCCCTGCCTGTATAAGGACCCCAACAGTCAAATAAGAGTAGGAGAAAGGATGATCAAGGATACAAAGGGCAAAAAGGCTTTTAAAATCTTTTTCCTTTAATGGGGATTTGCATGTGTGCTTGGTGTTTTATTGGTTAGTGAGGATATCTTCATTCTTTTAGCCTGAGCTCAGACATTTGGGACTTTTTGGAAGACTTCCAGCAGAAAAATTAGAACTTCTGGATCTGGATCCAGTTGCAGTTAACATCAGCATCGAGGCTTCTACTCATTTTATAGGAACTGAATCAGTCTTGACCTGTTTGTAGTTGTCAGCACTGTCTGTGTCTGGCAGATGCAACCTTTATAGCAGCAGAAGAAAGATGATTTGTACCAAAATTGGCTCTGAAGCAAGCAAAAGCAATGGAGCTCGAGAAGGCAGTTACAATGGTTGTGTTTGTAGTAATAAACTGGAAAGTAGTGAAAGAAGCAAGACAGATGTGGCAGGAGGTAGCACCAATCACTGCATAGTTAGAATTGTTTTCTTCCTTATGAAGTAGCAGTTGGCTGCAATATTATTCCTTTCTCCTGCGTACTTATGAGACTTTATTCCAGATTCCCAGACTCTCAGGACTATGAAGGTATGTATAATAACATTATAAACCCCCTACTTTTCTCTGTCCTTTAGACAAGAGATTAGCTTCAGTTTTCGCACTGTTGTTCAGCACAGAATTCCCTTGTGCTGGGTAGCTGGGTTAGGCTTTGCACCATGTGGCAGATTTTTGACACATGGCACCTCATTTTTGGGTATCGTAAACATCTGCAGTTGGGTTGAATACAGCTGCTGTCACTCATCAAGCTGCTTGTGTCCCAAAGCACCTATTTTGAAGTACATAGTGCTTAAATAAGGACTTGGTGTGCAGTTTCTTTCTTAGATGCATGTACTTAGTTGCAGTTAGAAATATTATACATGGACAGTTAACATGTTCTTTGGCCTTTAGACAAACTGTTTCACATGTTACTGTTTCAAATATTTTTTGTGTTAGCCCAGAAAGCAAGAGAGCAAAATTCACTCTCTGAATTTTGATGGTCTCTGGTCTGCAGTGGATCCACATGGGCAATCATGGCTTACCATGTACATCCAGTTTATTGCAGAAATAGTGGTACTTAATAATTACTTCAGAGGCCCTCTTTAAACCCCTTTTGAAGTCTTCATTTAAAGCACTCTACAAAATAGGTTTCTCCAGAAAAATCAGCACATTAAAAAAAAAAAAAAAGTCTCTCAAGAACTCAGAGCATTAATTTATAGCTTGGAAAAATGACTTTCTGGCTTGCACATGTGGAAAAAAGCTTCATTTTTTGTGTGGTCACTACTGGTTGGTGCCTGGAAACTTGACTGAACCACTCCCTTCTTGGAGAGAGTGCTTTAAAGCTGCCTCAATTTGGAAGCAAAGAAGCATTTCAGTCTTCTTCCATCTCCGTAAATAACATATAATTAGCAGCATTTTTTTTTTTCTAGAACTTTCAGGAATACCTGCATCAGGGAGCTTGCAATTGGTGAATTTTATTCAATAGATTTATATATATGCTGGATTTTGCTCTTATTTAATTCACTAGTGTGAAAGCATTGCTTAAAAGCTATAGGAGGACTGGGCTAGGTAAAAAAATAAGGGCCACATTGCTAAAGATTATTAAAGAAGTGATGTGTAATACTTGTGTTATCTTGTTATTGAATAACATTTCCCAGGCTGGGGACCTAATGGATCCTGATGCCTTTCTATCTTTTCATGGGTTGCCAGAACAGGCTTTGAACATGCCAAAACACCTCTTAATGATTTAATGTCTGAGTTTATTTTTTGTTGAAAAATCTGTGTCTCTGACAGCCAGCTGACAGCAACAAGTGAAATAGAGAGGAATACTAGCCTTGTGTCCCAAACAAGCTGGCAAACCATATTTGTCTGGAATCCATTCTGTGCCATTCCCATGGAGCTGAAACATTCAAAGTTTGTTCTGTTCAGAGCCAGGAATTTATGTCATCAAGTAATTATATGACTGTATTAATTAAAGTAGTTCTGGTATTACTCAGTGATTGGAGACAGAATTGAGGAATTTGTTAGCATTATATAAATTTCAACATTTTAAATACTCAGTACTTTTGGACAACAGGATTTACAGGCAGAATCCATGGATGTGAGGTACGACTGAAATCGACCAATACTGGTCCATGGAATGATGGCAGCAGCTGAGAATTTGCATTGGGATCAATGGGGATCAACTCTATCATAGAGCTGTAGTTAATGAAAATTATTGCCACCTGTTTTCTCTAGGCTGAGTGAAATAATTTGTGAGAGTAATTTTATCTTTCAGTAGGTATATGTCTACCTCATATTGTACATAATTTGCACCTGAAGAAAGGTCAAGTCTCAATGTAGAAAGAAACTGAACTCTTCTTTTACTGGCTAGACTATGAATAAAAGAAATTTGCTCCTTAGCTGTATGTATTTTACATAAAAGTCCATTTTTTTACAAAGAAGAGGATGTGCCCTTACAGGGTTTTAGAGAACAGGGTGTGGAAGGGGCATGGAGCACTATTTTCCTGTAGAGTACAGATGGTGATTCTGCTGACCTATACTTATATAAAAATAGGGCAAAAAGTTCATGTAACAGATCTGAATAGTTGGCGGGGAAGAATCAGATGGCTTCAAATATTCTTTAGCCCACTATTATCTTTGTGTTAAAGTAAAGAGGATTGTGAAGGTTATGCAGAATGTAACTTGACCCGATTTTGCCCCCTGAGCAGCCTACGATGTTCTCTTCGCTGAACAGGATTTCTTTCAGAGCTTCTCACAATGTGTAGTTATGCACTGTTTGTGTAATTATAAAATCAAGGGTGCAGTTATGGTCTCTCAGTTGTGTGGCTTGATAAAAATTAGGAGAAATGATGAATGCAAGAAGTAAGAAGAACGGGTGACAACAAGCAGTGATGGGTTCAATAGACAGTTGATAGTACTTTCTGAAATTTTTGTTTGTTGCAGTCTTTCTGGAGGGGATGGGTTTGGTAGACAATCTAGCAGATATTGTATTAAGGGTTTCATGCCTTTTAAGAGCAGAATGACAAAGTAAGCTTGGAAGATGTGGCAGCTGGCCAGGAGGAATGGAGTGAAGTTGTGACTAAAATGGGAGACTGAGTGGTTTTCAGAAAGAGATAAAATGTACCAGCTGGTGACTAGAAAAGGTAAGTAGGAGAAAGTGTAGAAAGGAGTTTCTGTATGGGAATTCTAAAAAGAGTATGAAAGAGCCTAAAATAGCAGGAAAGGACTGTGCTGTGCCATCCAGATGCATAGGGAAAATGGTAATTAAAAAGCAGGTGACCTGAGTGAATGTTAACTCCCAGAATATGAAAACAAAGATGAGATTCCAGAGTCCAGTGAAATTTCTCCACTGAAACCATACTGGCAGCCCTGGTCATCTGGCCAGAGATCTCTGCCAGGCAGTAAATGTGAGATGTAGGGATATGAATGATGCTACAGGATAGCTGTCAGGGCCCCATGTGCCAGAATAGGGTGTTCTGCTGTCCTTCAGGGGATTGGGGAATCCAACCACTTCATGTCTAAAGTGAAATTTCTTTGGTAGAAGAGAAAGCTTCTTTCCTTTCAGCTTGCTGAGAGAGCCTCCCAAGTGTGAATTGAGTGATGCTTCTTCTGAATTTGCAAATGGTTTGAAACAATAGCTCAAACATGCACATGCATTGTCCCCTCTAATCATATCAGGCTGTTAACTATAAAACCTAATTAAGCAGTTCAACAGTTAATAACAACCCATCAGTTAGCAGGAACATCAAGATAATATGTTTGTCCTGTTGTCCCAGACTACCTTCCTAAGCTCTCTGTGGCACAGAAAGCCCAAATGCTATTTACTGCTGGGATCTACAATTTCTGTTACAGAACTGGTAAAAAATCAATACAAGAACTGTCTGGCATACTGAAACTGTGGGACTAGTAGAAATAAAAATCAATTTGATTCCAAGATAAATGTTGTCAGGTTTATGATTTTAATGTTTGAACTTACCAAGTTCAATGAAACTTAAATTTCTTAATTTTAATAGGATCATTCTGGAGTTGAAATTATTTTGTCTTAAGGGACTGTCCATTTCAAAGACAGTGCAGAAAGAGTGCATTATCTTGACCTGGGAATTTTTTATCTTCCAGTGCAGAGCAGGCACTCTTTGTGACATGTACTATGCATTTTCCTTTACTTGAGTCTGGTTTTGCAACTCTCTGTTCTGTTCCAGCAGTTATATGCTCCATGAGCATATCCTTCATGCACATGGTCTTGGGATCCACCTGAAGAGCAGACAGGTCTGTTTACACCCACCCCTGCATGACAGTCTCTTGATTTCTGATTTTCCTTTTTTTCTGTGCTGATTTTTTCCAGGATCTGGTCCGTTCCACTGTGTGACAGGTTCCCTGATTTATTTGATTGTAAAGCCTGAATTTGCCACTCTCTTTATGTGTTCACATGAATTATGTTGCCTCATCAGCACCTTCACAGATGCCATCACCATTCTGACTAGTAGAATTTTACTAGTTGGAGTGCATGTGTCCCAGTGCATCCTGGAAGGCTTGTTCCCTTTCCTGATACAAATATCTAAACATTGGCATGTATATGTTACTGTGTATCGACACTGTTGTATTAGCAAAACCATTATTTTTAAAATCCAAAATTGAAAATATTACAGAAGTAAAAGCCAAAAGGGGCTTTGTAAAGATTAGGTGAGAGCATCAGTGCAAGTCAAGGCCATTTTAGATCCTAAACCATTTTTGTCTGTTTGTAGTGCAAAACTGAGTAATGACCAGCTATAGATCAGTTCATTTGTTTCACACCAACTGCAAAATACTTATGATATGTCAAATCCTTTCTTCCTCTCCCTAGATACCGGTTTGCTTCTGCTGCTTGAGTATTAGCGAGTTTTATGTCTGTCCGAACGTAGTAAATAGTGCCTTTTGTATTTCAGATTCTTGTTTAGTTTTCTGTTTGATGTAATTAATACCAACATACCTTGATGCTGCGTTACTGTGATTGACATCAGTTTGTCTGTATGAAGGATGAAAGAGGCCAGCCGTGTGTGCATAGACTGCATTTCGTCATGGAATTAATTTACAAGTAATGACAAAATAGGCTTCTTAGACTTGCCAAAACATGCTGCTATGCTCTTGAGCTTGGTGGGGAAGATAGAAAATACCATTGGGGCAGTGACCTGTGTTCTTTAAAAATATTCCTCAGCAAAGGACTTTGTTCTGCAGCTTTAAGTACTGTTTCCTTGTGCATACTTTAAAAAGCTTTGCAAGAGTTATGTGAATCTGTATTCATTTTCTTAGTCAACAAGAGGTAACTGTAATATGAGAAGATTTCACTGAAGCATAGCTGTGAAAAATTGCACTCTCATTGTAATGATCTAGGAAGTGAAATTTGTGAAATCACAGAATGGTTTGGGTTCTAGTGACTGAATACAGGCAAGGTAAAATGCACTGTGTGATAGGCTATTTTGCTGCTTTTAGGATAGATGGCTACAGAGGGCTGATGTGTATCAGCCAGTGTATTGTCCATCTCATTCTGTCTATGAGAGTTGAAGAGAAAACATGAAAACAAATCTAAAAGTCTGAAGAAGAATTTAGAGTGGTAATTAGCATCCTTCAAGTTAATAACATACTAGAGGTGGGTTTATTCTAATGGTAATCTGAAATATTTGCTGGTTTAGGGTGTGTTTTTTTGTTTGTTTGGGTTTATTTGTTTGCTTTTTGTTGGTTTTTGTGTGTTTTTTGTTTTTTTTTGTTGGTAGTTTTTGTTTGGGTTTTTTGGTGGGTTTTTTTTTGTTGTTGTTGTTGTTTTTTAATTAAAACCATAAACATAAATATAGAAATTTATTTTTACTTTTTCATCACAAATAAAGCCCCAAATTTACAGAATTCCTTGGGATTTTCTGGGGATATGCTGAATATACTTGAACTCCAGTGAGATTACTGAGAACACCAAACTGAAGATAGTAGGAGCTAAATGTTCCATACATTGATATTTGAGTCTCTCATGTGTCATTGAAGTGATGGTATCTCTGTAGCAACCGTAGCTGGATCTGCAGTCCACTTTGGAGACCACCACTTCCTGGTCTGGGTTTGCCCACTGGCATTGCAGCAGTGAGTTCAGTCCCTAAGATCTACAGTGATCACAGAAGGACAAAGTCTTGATTGTACTACACAGCTTATACAGTGATCTCCGTTTTCTAGGCCATTCGTTTACAACATGAGTTGTAATACTATGAAATAACTGAGAACAGTTTTGCATTACCTGAATTTTATTTTGCTTGGTATTCATTCCTGAGTGCTGGTATCTCTTTTTGGCATGAAGACATCAGCATGATACCAGGATCATTTTTGGTGCAGGTGACATCCATTTATACCATAAAAAAATGATGTGCTATTTGAGGTAGCACTGACATGCTGGTGTGACCAGCTGATGGAGCCATGTAACATAAATGGCCTAATGGGAAATTTTTCTCTTCCAGCATTCTCCCAAAGGCTTGGAAGTGGTGGAGTACATTTGTACTTCCTAGACTTCAAACCAGTGAGTGGTCCTATTAACTGTAATGGAGCAGTCTTGGGTTTAGTGTTAAGCAAGTTCTTACGTGTTTTGTTGTGTCAGGCAGAACTTGGTAACTCTGTGAGAACTCCTGTTGCAGTGTAATGACCCTGTTTATTTTTTCTTTGATGGAGGAGATTTCATGAGATCACAACCAGAGGTGGCATGGCTTCAGAATTTCCTGTGAAATTATTTATAATTTAATGCAAGCAAACTACAGCCAGTAATTGTAAAGGACAACTCTTGCTGTTCACAGAGAGCCCAGACGACTTGGGGCAAGAACTTGATGTCTCTAGTAATTTCTGATGAATCATGATTTTTCACATCAGGCAATGTCATTTGTCAGTAAGTTGTGTCTTTACAGATTGTGCCACTGTAGCTGAGATAATGAAGTGTGATGTACAAGATTTTGTCCTACAAAAAACAACAGCAAAATGCCTTCATATTGGGTCACTGCTATCAGCTGAAATTGATTGCAGTTGAAAGAAGCTGGGCAGATGTTAAAACACTTGTGCTACCCACGAGCCAGAGGGTTCCTCTGTTTATTATTTCCTGGCTGCTTGGCACGTTCTTGTGACACACAACAAACCCCCATTATGAAGGATTATATGATGAGGCAACAAGCATGTGAAAGATAGCAACCAAATGGTGACTCCCAATTACATGAAAAATTACTATAATCACCCCTGCTGTAATACCCGTCTGTTGGCAAAGTGGTTGATCCCCTTGAAAAGCTTTAGAAGACCCACTGTATTAAATAAAAATCTCAGTTCTGTGTGTAATCATAAAAATTAACACTGTCACTTTAAAAAAATCAAATTGGTGTCCTAAAGGGAAACCTACTAAGCTGTGTAAAGTAGCTATTATGAAAATGTTTAGCCTTTTGAATGTATTTCAGACAGCATTTGTGTTGCCAGATTTGTCAGCCAAAAACTCACTAAGCAGATTTGTCAGTAGCTGAGGCCATAATCTGTAAAACAGACATTGGCATAGAGATTAAAGATCAAGAGAATTATATAGTTTTTGTTACCATATGCCAAGATTCTTCCTATTAAAAAAAAAAAAAAAAAAAAGAAGAAGAAGAAGAAGAAAGTTTGTTTTGTGTGGGCTGTATCTTCAGGGCTGCTGCTCTTTCTGTTTTGTTTTCTCAAATGGTGGAAGTTCTTGTCAGAAAAGGAAAATTGTTTTTATTCATATACTTCAGGCTCCATGTAGCTGTCACCCTTATGCATTGCTGAGTTTTGCATAGTGTTTCACAAAATCAAAGTTACAATCTCAGTTCTCTTGCTTCATGTGTGTAATATTTGCATTTTTCTAGGATTGATGCAGTCTCCAGCAGAGGTGACTGCTTCCCAAGCTGTAATCACGTTGTGGGCCAAACAGGAGCTTCTCTGCCCTACAGGCAGTCTGGAAAGGCTGGGCTTCTTAGAAATAGGCCATGAAGAATTACTAGCTCAAGGTAGTGCCAGCCACTGATGGGTTACTGCTTTCAAGGTGGAATTACTATATAAGTTAGCACTGGACAAAGATAAACATAGAGCAGCATGCTCTTAGAGATACGGTCTATAAAGAAACAATCTGCTGTGTTGCCTTCTGAGGATGAGTTTTGCTCCTGCCTCAGAAACAGTTTTAGTGCCACCATGGTTTGCTTCCCTAGCCTAAAAGGGCTTCTCTGGAAGAGGAATAACTTGCTTGAGTCATAAAATCTATTGTGTGTGAGCTATATGCACCTATGACTGTTTGGATTTTCCCACAGAACAGGCCAGTTTTGAACACAATACCTTTCTGTCTCAACATTTAAAAAAACATGGTTGCTGGGTTCTTACAAGAGCTATGGAAGTGAGCAATGTCCTGCCACTTGGGCTGAACAAGCACCAACTGCGTTTTTTTTGCTTTGTCACGAGTTAGGGAGCTGGCTTTTTGTTGTTCGTTACTAGTTTGAAAAGGCTGTAAAACATGCTGAGCCCTACCTGATCTGGTTTATGTACTTTGTGTTATTGCTAAGAAACAGCAAGTTAGAACCCATAAAGCATCGGTTCAGGGTTTCATAAGAATCTAGTGATTTTGCATATAAAACTTTAATTCAAGCATTGAAGGTGGAAAAACTAAAGAGAAATGTATCTGCATCTTGTTTTGATAAGGCTGAGTCTGATTGCTGGTGTTTCACATTTGTGTCAACCAAATACATGAGTTGTATGAGGGATGGGAACAAAGGAATGGCTTAAATATCTGTGTTTTCTCTTTTTGGGATGTTACAGGCCTTGCCTTGTAAAAGACCTCCAGCTCTGTAGGAGGTCTAATAGTGGTAGGTCATCACCAAGTGCAAGCTTTTTAGCAGAATAGCATGTATAAAATACAAACTATTTAAATGCATTTACATGCACAAAATAAAATGTTTAAAATGGGTTGTGATTTTCCCCTTGGACAACGCAAAAGCCTAGCAGTATCTTGAAGAGGTTCTGTGCTTTCCTGTAATTTTGGGTGGTATCTTCTTTCTGCTGTGTTACAGTGAGGTTGACCGTGGTAAAATAGAGGGAAGAAGCTCACTTTTGTTTTACGTGTTGCTGACTTTGTTGATGCCATAGGCTCAGTCTTAATGCTGCAGGGATCTTGTTTTGGAAATGGCTGTAAAAAAGCATGCAACTTTCTGCTTAGGTTAATCTTGAACATACATGCTCCATGTATGCTATTATTTCTGTGATTTCTGATATTACATGCTGCAATCCTGTAGAGCAAGAGGAAAATCACAGGCTTGTGCAAAAAACTGCCTTTATGTGGAGCCATTGCACGGATATGAGTATAAACTCGGAGCGGACTCCACTAGGGGGCTTAGACTGCTCCAGCAGGTACGGATCAGGGCTGAGCCGCTGAACGAGCAGCAGACGGTGAGGACTCCCACCGTAGGGCTGGGATCTGCACTGCTATGCAGAGAACAAGGAACGGGAACCGGCCTTGTTCTGCTGCTGTAGGATCTCTTTCCAAAGCCTACCGAGGTTTTGGTGGTGGCAAGGCAGTGTTTATGCAAGGTGTGTTTCTTCTAGTGCCGCAGGTAGGCTTTCTGTTATGTGTATTCCACCTGCAAAAAAAGAAAAAAAAATGGGGGGAAAAAAAGGTATTTCTAATGTAAGAAGACCCCTGTAGGGCTTTCAAAGGGCAGACACCACACTGAGCTTGGATCCTTTGAATCCCCACAGAAAAGACTAGGCAGAGTGCATCACAAGTATTAAAATAGTAAGATAGACTTCAAAGTTAATGTAGTGACTTGGTCTGGAGTATGAAGTGCTGAGTTCTCTTTTAAAAACCTTTAATCAGTACAGTGTTCATCACACAGATGTTAACAGCAGTGCTAGAGCCTTCTAATTGTAATTTAAGTTATCCCTGCCTAAGGGCTTGCAATTAAATTATTAGGCTGTTGCAGTGAGTCCATGGATCCTGGCTGCACCTTGCAAGAGGGTCTTTTCTAGTATGATGAGAAACAGTGGTTTCTCCTGGGAAGCAAATGTACCATTATGCACTTACTAGGTCCTTGATTAGATCCACTACTGATTAGCAAACAGACTTTGCAAGAGAAAATACTAGTTTCTGTTAGCTTCACAAAACCATTGTGCAATGAAGATGAAAACAAACTGTGTCTAATAGTAGCCACTAACTTCTGCGTTCAATTTAAACCTTGCTCTCTTTAAACTGATCACATTGTTAAGCTGTAACTTAAAATGGGGAAAAAATGTTGGGAGTTTCTGCTGCTATGTAGAGATTCACAAATGTGTGTATTAAATACACGTGGCATGCAAATGTGTTAAACTTTTATACAAACAATCTATATGTATGTACACACCCCTCCTCCAGCCGTATGTATATTGATTCTAAACACACAAAGATATTTTTTTCTGAAAGACCTATATTTTAATTTCACTAAGCATCTTATTGTATTTGTTTTCTTGAGAATTTCATTTCTGGTTATGGTTGCAAAGAGTCTCAAGGCTCTTTATATCTCTCTTGTCACTAGGCTCAGAAGTATCTAGTGATGAAATACAGAAGCATGTTTTATATAAATGCAAACAATTATCAAATCAGTTGTTACATTATTACTTTGCATTGATATGTTGTCTTTTAAAGAAAGCTTATAAGCATCTACTATTTATTGCTAATTCAACTTTGGGTTTTTGAAACTTTTGAAAATTAAGACAGCTATAGATCATTTTACTGCAGTGTAAAATGAGTGTGATTTTTTAGGTTTGCAATAAAACTTCCGATAGGTAAACTTTTGTACTTTTTGTTTTAATATTACAATTTGAGTCAAGTTAATTCATGTTCATCTTTATTTCACTAAAAAGTCTGGGAATTCTCAGTACTTAGCCTTTGTTCATTGTGGAAAGTACCAAGAATGTAAGGAGAGACAGCTCATTATTAATGTGATGGCATTCAGCTCCAACTCTGCTACAAATTCATCCCTTAAGTTTAATTTCCTTGAAATCAGTGGAGTTAAACCAAGGTTAGCTGTTGCCCTCAGACATTTGAGAGAAGAGGAACTTCATCAGGAAATGCATCCTTACAAGCTGTGTGTTATGTGTAACACTTAAGACCCAATGTATTGCCAAAATCAGGGTCCAATTGGTAGCCTGCCAGGAGCATAAGAACTATTCTTTAAGGAATTTAAAATAGAGCAGATTGCAGTAACTCTCTTCTATGGCACAGGAAAAAGTCCTGCAAAGATTTCAACAATTATTACTAATTTTTCAAGCGTTGACAGTGTGCTCAGTATGTTCATAACATGTGTTGCTCCAGACTGAGCCAAGCACGAGGCCTCTAAGATCAGAAAGTAATATTCTTTCTGATCCTAAATAGCACTCTGTCCACAATTTAGAGTTTAGAATCTCCTGGCCTTAGAGAGCAGTATGTGAAGAATAATGTAAGCTGGGTTTGCTGAAATGCAAACCCTCTCTCTTCTCTCATTGAAAGGATGCTTCTTAGCTAACACTGAACTCATTAATATCTGTAACTATTTCTTCAAACTTTTTAAAAGGGGCTTATCCAACTAACTGGCCATACGGTGGTATCCAATTGCTTGTTATCTTTAATTAATGGATACCACTTTTCAGATGTAAGTGACCATGTAGACTCAAATTATTGTTGTCTAAGACCTAATTGTTGTCTTATATTTTCAAGGAAGATGGAGAAATTTGGGATGTCTTTATTGTTATTAACCCTGTGTCACCAAAGGTAGAGGGGACCTGCATTAATGCCTTTGGTTTGAACCCACAACATAAAGGCATATTGAGGTATCTAAATCTCCTCTGGCTTAGACATGCCTTCTTTAAAGATCTCCAGTGTCTCCCAGGAAAAGTAAATACATCATCTGTCAATGTCCTTTACAAGCACATAATTTAAGTCCATTAGAAAATTGCTCACAATTGTAATGTGAGCAGTTTTCACATTGTTATCCTAATTAAACTGGATTATTCCAATATTCAAACCATAGACCTTTAGCTTGTAAACGGAATGAATTTTATTAAGGTAATAATAGTCTTGTAATCATGGCACTAAAATTAATACTTTAAGGACAGTTGAATAGATTTTTACTACTTAGTACAGGAAAGGATTTAATATAGCGGACACAAGTACCTCCTGTGATAGTTAAAAGTGGGGAATATTTTTGTCACAACCTCCTGTTTGCTAACACACTCATACCTTCCCTAAACATTCATCTCTTGAGTTGAAATTTTCTAAGCTCTTAAAAACAAGTATATCCCACAAAACCAGTATGCCTTGAACTCAATACTCCCCGCCTATTATAGCAAAAAGGAACAGTAATTCATTTTAAAGAAGCTTATAATGCATTTTTACTGTTGTGAATTTAATCTCAGGAAATTGAGTAATGATTCTCTAAATGTTTATACTGGATAACATTTTTAAGTGTCTTGTATTTTGAATCTGACAATGTGAGCACTCTCTTTGAAAGTCAACGGTTTCTGTTTGCACAGAAATGCGTGCAGGCCAGCAGGTGTAAATACAGATACAGAAGCTGAGTCTCTGTGTGTGTGTTCTTCTCCTTACTATATGCCATTAGCTTCAGTATCTCACTGTGGCATCTTTTGTAGCAGTTAAGTGGTATGACTTTTGGGAAGAAAAGTGGAAGAGAAGTTGAGATTTTTTTTCCATTTTCTCGTTGCTCTGAGTTTGGAGTAGAATGAGTCCATTGGCAGCAGTGGCTGACATGCAAATGCAACTTTGCCATCCCTGGGTCTGGAGAAGGGAAAGGCAGGGTTTGGCTGGGTTTCACAGGTGATTTATTTGCTGATGTGAATGCTTTGTGGTGCCACCCAGTGAAGCACAGGGTTCAGATATGTGTGTGAGAGGGAGCCTGTGACTCCTGAGAGCTTAGGTTGATGCAAAAGACAGGCTGCACTTTGGTCTTGTGATGTATTGCTTCAACACATGTTCACTAAAAAAACTTCGGAAATACTTAGGGCAATTGATTTTTAAGGTTATACCAGTATAAGTGCCTTCTAGGACCTTGTGAAAACAGTGCCCAGAGTTTCTCAAAATGAAAATGTTTTCAGAAGTAAACAAGTTTTCCAATTATAGGAGGTGAACATGAATATTATGTCATGATTTCAAAGGATCTGTCTGGACCATCAATCTTTTTTGGATGAAGGATATGTTTCATATTGGAAAAGAAGCAGAATTTGCACTAATGATTGTTTTGGATGTCATCTTCAGTATTTTTACATGATATAAATAGGAAATAGTTCATGAATTTAAATTGTACTATGGGAATGAAAACCACTTTCAGGCATTGGCTGTGGACTTTGAAGAAAATAGTTCTGTATTTTTTGTCAAACACAGTGCTAGAAAAAGACACTTCCTTCTCTTGACAGAATACTTAGGTAGGGATAGGCTGAAATAGCCTATTTAAATAGTTGTATGCTGGCTAAGGAAGGTCATTAGGAGCAAATGTGTTGGATTTTTTTCACTCTCCTTTAAATACCTTAAAATATTTCACTTTTTTGCACAATATTTTTTTCTGGAAAATCTTAATTTTGGTACATTTGTATCCTTTTTTAACTGTGCAAATAATACCTTTTCCAGATGTATCCTCCCTCCTCCATCATGTTCAGGATAATTAATTAGATGATTTTCTTACATGAAGCGTGTTTTTCCTGACTGAAATAGAATAATTTTATCAATGCTTATCTATCTTTTTTCTTTTTAATGCTGACAGGGCTGAAGGTCTTAGTATACTCTTATCTAATGTCTAAAGGAATAATATTTAAAAATTAATTTTATAAATTACGGCATCAGGAGAAAGAGGAAGAAAGCCCATCAATGAGTTCAACTGGCTTGTTTAGGGGAATCATTTATCTGGTACAGAATGTGGCCTTGAGAACACTGCTGGAACTTTGTGAGATGAGGCCAAATGCTTTCAGAGGTAGGAAAATAAAATCTCTTGTTGAATGTCCTTGCAAAAGTTAAATTGCATTGTCAAGCTTTCACTGGGCACTGGCAACCTGCCCATTGCTTGCTAAAAGCCTGCTAATACTCTATCCATCATCAGTTCATATTATCCAGGTTATCTGGAAATTCCTGGAAATGTTAGTGAAATCTCCAAATTCTTAGTTACGTTACAATGTTTCTTGACTTTACTTTTATGTCTGAGATTCTTCTTTTTCAGATCACTGCTGCTTAGTGCTGTATCTCATACCATAGATTTGCATGTGGTTATAATGAAAGGCTAATAAAAGTATTATTTAAGTATGCTTTGTTCTGTTTGGGTAGATTTGAGAGGAATGTCTGTATGTCTTTGGATTGTTCAGTACGTTATTGCTAAAGAGACCTGGGCCTTTTATCTGAGATCCTAAATGAAGTGAGCCAAACTGATTTCCTTTACTTTGTTCAGACCGTGTGATCTCTGTGTCAAATTCTGACATCTCTATGGCATTTAGTTCAGGTTTTTGCTTAATAGGATGGCTTTTCCCAAATACTGCACCAGTTGCCTGGCCTATGAGGATATTGTCTTTAAGATATGATTCCCCCCCTCCTTTTTCCAGTCAAATAAAATCCAACCAAACCAAACCAAAACCAATAAATGTTTTAATCACCCAATTACATTTGCCAACAACTTGCAGTGAGTGTTTGAAGTACCTTGTATTTTTGCTTAGACTTGCTGTTGGAACTCACAGTAAGACTGAGAAGAGGTGATAGATTAATTTATTCTGTTAACTCCAAATCCTTGAATTCAGCAGTCTTAACCCATTGAGACTGGCATATAATGAAGCCTCTTGGGCAAAAGGGCAGGTGAGATGTCCCTCTGCCCTTCACATTTAGAAGTAGAAGATTTCATCTATTGTTACTCAGTATTTGTCTACCTGAGTTAACATTCTTTCAAAGCACAGAAGAAAAGCCTGTGCCCAGCCCCATGCTGCTCTGATTAGATAGTTTCTATTCATTTGTTAGAGCTCCACACTGCAGGACAGTCACAGACATTGATGTACACACACATTTTACACTTCTGTTACAGTGACCCAAGACAGGTTCTTGAGTATCTCCTTTTTTTCAGACACATAAATAATTTTCCATATGCATTTTTTGGAAGTCCAAATGTGTGACAATATCCTTTGCACAAATAATGCTTCCAGGCCCCTCAAACAGGAATTAATTTCCCAACTTCCTTTGTGTTTAGCAAGAATCTCAACATGCTGTTGTCTGTTGGGGACAGTTACATGACAACAGCCTCATTACAGGCAGCATATGGGATTTGGGGCTTGTTTTTTTTGTGTGCGTTTGTTTGTTTGTTTTGTAGGACCTTCTAAAAATGGAATTTACATTTGTGTCTGATTGTTTTTTAAACCAGCAAAACTTTCACTTTCTAAAGCTTCCTAGGACCCCTTGTCTTCTACTACGTGACCCAAAAGGAAAATGTCTTTCAGGTAGACTGTAATTTCTGTTACTCATCAAAACTGTATTTCCTGATTAAGTGTTAGGTAGGGAACATAACTTAAGACAGCAGTCTATGAAGAAAAGTGTTTTCTGAGGGGATACTGAATGTATGGGAATGGAACCATGCTTTCCTTGAGGCTACTGCTTAGAAATTTGTCAAGGAAGTTTTTTAGTGTAGAAGCACGTGGCATCAGCCACATCAGCAATATTCCTCCCCTTGTTGGTGGATGAAGGTAACTTTTTTACTTGTGTACGCACACGTACTTTAACAAATATCTGAATTTCCCCTGGTGTAGGCAGAAATTAAGAGTTGTGTTTGGTCGTGGTGGGGTAAAAATAAGCACATCTCTGCTGCTGGCCCGTTTCATCTCATTCCTACTGTGATTCGTGGCTGTTTTTTGGAGAAGAAGAGCATCCCTGGGGTATAAATTATGTTCCAGCAATATTATTCACAGCCTCAGCTGAGCCAGTGATACATGGTCCTAAGCATATATTTTGTTCAGTCAAGGGGCTGTTTTAACCACTTTTCTACTGAACCTCTAAAGTTTAGGCTTTGTCTCAGTTATATTCTCCTCCCCTTACTTGATTTTGAGTTACTTTTCTCTCTCTCCTAATATTTTGGACTCTCAAGCATGTATGTGTTCAGTGGTGGATCAGTATCCATGTTTCTTAAGTTTATAGCCTAGATTGGCAGTTTGTCTTCCTGATCAAGCTCTCCTCTAGTAGTCACAAACTAATCTAGAATGGAGGTTTTCAAGAGCTTTTTTTATAATCTAAAATGGAATAGAATTTTGACACATGCCTGTTTTGTTTGTTTGCTTGAGGGTTTTTTCTGTGCTGTGGGAGTTTTTGTGTGTGTTGTGGTTTTTTTGTTGTTGTGGTTTTGGGGGGTTTTTTTGGTTGGTTTGTTTTGGGTGGGTTGTTTTGGGTTTTTTTGTGTGTGTGTAGTGGCTGTGTATTTGTTGTGGTTTTGGTTTTTTTGGGGGGAGTGCAGTATTTATTCGGATTTGGTAGTGGCATATCATAGCCTTAGCCTTTCATATCTCATTGAAAATTATTTTTTAAAAGTGCTTCAGAATTTGAGTTTAAAATGTTGTGGGGGTTGTTTTTTTTTTCTGAATGTCTCCTTCCTTTTTATTTAGCACCACTATTTGCAGGTGCAGAATGAATATTTTCTTCAATAATCTTCATTTCTTGAAAATTCCAACTTTTGCAACTGTTCTGATCTACAGTGTGTGTGAACATACACATTTTTAAGGGCTTTTCAGTCTTGGTATCAGATGTTTTTTGGGATTGAAATGATTTGAAATAAACAAATAAACCCCATGATAAAGATGCCCATCCTACAGTGTCTCTTTCGGACTGCCTCACTGATATTATACACAGTATGAGGTGCTCGGAGTTCTTGGTGGGATTGAAACTAAAACTGAGCTACAGTTCTTGATACCAGAATAGGAAGAAATTCTGTACCCATCTTCCATCTCAGTTATCCATTTGGTAATTTTATTCTTGGCTTCTTGTTTTAATTTCTTTCACTTTCTTCATGCTGTAATATTTTCTATAGATTTTACTGACCTTTAAATATACCAGCCTCATTTTTCTGTAATCTAGTGAGTTTTGGTTTTAATACTGAATAATTTTCTTCCAACTATTAATTCTTTTTGATAAACTCGATTTTTCTTAAAGTAATGATGTGGCACATCAGTGGATTAATTTTTCTTTATAACAGCTTAGTTAAAAAGAGTGTGAACCCAAACAACCTTCTTCCTGCTCTTGTGATATTTCCCTATTTCTCCATGATTATAAAATGCTAAATTTTGTCTGTTGAACTTTAGAAACCACTGCAAAACATGGAAAGAAAAATTCTAATTCTTTTTTCCCATTTATTAATTTTTTTTTAAATCAGTGGACCTCTATGTAATGTGAATATGGCATTAGCTTGAATAATTATTTATTCTCCAGTTCCATCTGCATATCTGATTTAATTATTCTCCTAAGAAGGGAAGGCAAAGGAGATACTATCTTAACAAGTTAAAACTTAACTTGCACAAGAAACATTTTCCCCTCACTGCCCTTTAAATAGCTGTTTCACATCCCCTTATTTGCAGCAGGGGGAATGGCATTTGCCATCCCCTGGCAAATGAATCTGTACTCCTATGTATGTAAAACTGGTCCATTTGTGAATTAGCTTTGTATTGTATTGTGTTTCTTAGACTAATATAATATTGTTCTAGTGCTTGCCCCTGATTAAAGAAATACATAAATAAATAATTTATAATTTAATTAATAAGGTATAATATGCAAAGCACAGTAATTTCAAACAGCTTGTAATGTCTCTAATGTACTTTCAATTTTTTATTTTACATAAGGGCTATATTCATTATGTGGCTATGATAAACATACTAATGAATTTTATTACAGGAACAAATTTAAACATGTAAATGAGATCAAATAGTATTAAAATGCAAACGATGGTGAAACTTATTACAAACTAACCTTGCCAACATACATGGAGGGACGTTACAAAAAGGACTTTAGGAAGTTGCATACTTGATAGAAATTCAGCACAGTCATTTTACAAAGTCACTGAACACAGGAAATTGTGAACTCTTGAGTTTTAGTGTTTTATAAACTTCCCTGGAAAAAAAAAGTTAACTAAAATCCTGGGTTTACATGTAACTTTGGGTGACAATTAAAATCCTTTTTCTTGTTCCAGTGAACAGTAATCTGTGCATAATTACATTCAAATGAGATATTAGCATTTTTTGTGCTTACACTTTGATAATTGCAGAGTTCACTCACCATGGTGATGCTTTTGATAGAATCAAGCAACCTTATTGACCTGATGCTGGAAGGCATGTTTGGAAATTCTGCTGTATTCTCTTTTTTTATGTTTTTATTTTATTTTATTTTATTTTTTTGGCATTTTGAGGAGTCCTGCTGCTTTTATTACATTCCTGACACTTTTGTTAATAAATCATTGCAAAGTTAATGAAAATTGCATTCAGGCATATCCAAAATAATTGTGTCCTTTGTCATGTTAATAAATTGAAAGATGTTGATCCAATGGGTGAATGCATGCCCATTATGGTGAAGTTTGTGATATGTGTGCCTGTTGCACTTGTACTTTCTGGCTTGGTGTATTGTTCCATGTAGAAATGTGTATGGGGGAAACAAAAGTCAATATGTTTTATTTCAAAAGTTATGTAAGCTGCCTCTTAATTATGTTGGAAAGTGGGGAAGTATTGAAATGTGTATATTAAGAAGTACAGTTATGGTATTATCTGCAGGAATCAGCAACTGCCTTACACCAGAATGTGATGAACTTCTTGCCTTCTGAACTTTCATGTTTATTAAACCCAGATGATAAAAGACAGAAAAACCCCCTAAGCCTAACCTTCATACCAAACTGGTGCAGGTGAAGGGAAATAACCTGACAGTTGGGCAGGGATTTTTGGGAGGGAGGTGGCAACTTTATTTTACTCTCCATTCCAGATATAAAGCTGGAGTAATAAAGTGCAAGTGAGATTAAAGTCTGCATTTACATATTTATTTATTTATTTATTTATTTATTTATTTATTTATTTTAGTATAGATGTCAGCAACTTTGTATCAATTAGGAGTCCCACACTGATAAAAATTGTTTTAGATTTCTGGTGCAGGATGTATCTGTTATATCTTGTAGTATAACTAAAAAACATAGGATGGAGAAAAAATGTTAGGGAAGTTTTTAGCTGGAAAAATAATATTTCATCATGCATTGTTAGAGTAAAAAAAAAATGTTAACACCATAAAAATATAGGTAATTTTAGTCAAGGGTAACTAATTTATGCACTGGCCCATCATGCTGGTTTTAGGTGGGTATTTATTCTGCTACTCAATCAAAACGCGTAGTTTCCATAACAACTGCCACATCAGATGTAACATGCAGTATGTTGTTTGAATTAGTGGATGTTTAAAATATGTGTTTTGTTGTTCTGTCTGAATGTGTATTTTTCCTTTCCTTACTTGAAAGAATGGTATATTGCCCTGAGATAGGCAGCTGTTTTTTGTTGTGTTTTTTTTCTTTGTTTGGGTTTTTTGTTTTTGTTTGTTTGTTTGTTTTGTGGTTTTTTGTGTTGGTTTTGTTTTTGTTTTTTAAATAATTAAAAACAATTTAAAGGTCACTGAATCATAATAAAGACATTTAATGTTTTAAAACAGTATCTGCAAAAATGCAAGATTTAAAATTTTCAACTCTGCCTTAATTGGATGCTCTTAAAGTACAGCAAAATGCTTTATACACAAGAAGCCTACTGACTTTAGTGGAGGTATGCACATGTAATGAAGGTGAAAAATGGCTAGGAAAAGGTTGTACACTTTGCAGATTTTAAATACACCTTTCAAAATAAGCTTGGAAAAAGGGTATGGAATGAGGGGAAAAGTGGTATGTGTAGCAGTATGGGCCGCATCCTCGGAGAATAGCATTTAGTTAAAATCTGTGGCTTCTAAAAGTTTAAAAGAGACTTTCCCTGAGAGCCATAATCACCCACTGTGTGATTTTTCTTCTGAAGCATTTGATAAGCATTTGGCCAGTGATGAAGACTGGAGGTGGAATTAAGTGAAGTGGGAGTCTGATCCGGTTTTATAAGTGAGCTACATAGCTCTGTGTTTGTAACGATGTCATTGACTCAATTTGCAGCACATTTATAGATCTTACAAACACAAAATTATTAGACAATCAAAACAGTAAGGTGATGCAGCACAATTTCCAAGCAGGATGAAGGAATGTCTCATTGCTCCTTTTAATTTTTTAACATCTTCCCTGCATGGTAGAAATGGATGGATTCTTTCCCTTCTAAACAGACTCTGTAGAGATGTATATTTACTAGAAATAGATATCAAGTACCATGTGCATGTCAGGATATTGACCAGATCAGATCATCTGCCAAATTTAGATTGAGGGATTTAGATCAGTGAAGGGCAATTTACAAAGTTCAGCTTTCCCACTTGGACTCCTTGCAGCTCACTGGAGTGAAAAATGGCTCAATTCAAAAGGTAGAAATATATTCCCCTGCTTCAATATTTGCATCCAGGCTAATTCTGTTTTGTTCTTCCAGCCACTGAGGAGCTGCCTGTAGTATTGCTGCCGAGTTCCATCCCTGTTTTGTACACACTGGCATAGGATGTTGAATTAGTATTGCAAGACGTGCCACTTAGACCTCCTTGCAGCAATTCTGTGTGATCCTGACCTAACTACAGGAACCCAGTGATAGCACAAGGTAAAACATTATGCCAGCCCTGTCTGTGTTAGCGTGATTCCTAGACAGAGTTTCACCATGGTGATACTTGCTGAAAAACAGCAAATCCCCGGCATTTATGCTTTTAAAGCAATGCTAACACTTCAGCAGATAGTGCTGTAATGTGTATCCTGAGAGTGTTCAGTGAGTCTGAATGAAGTGACAGTAAAATTCTCACCGAAGTATAAAAAGGTTACTGCAATCCTCTCATAGCTGGAGTCTGGCGAGTTCTCCTGAATTTCTTCTTTTTTCTTCTGTTGCTCTTTCATATGCAGGCAATTCTCATGATAAAGTTGCTAGTGGCTGTTTAATGGTGACTGAGTTGTTAGCTGTATCATTTGTACTTCATTGCAGGGGTTCCAGTGAAGCATGTGTCTGTTAGTGGGTTTTTGTTTGTCCTTTCTTGTGAGTTGCTTCCCCCTCCCTTGCAACTCACCCACAGAGGGACTTTAAGCTGATACGGTAGACTGCAAGAACTAAAGAGGCTTGGCTGATCAATACGCATATTTAATCGTCTGAAGGTAGAATGTGTTTCTGCATCCAGTCATTCTATATACACTGCCCTTATCCCACAAAAGATTTTCTTATAAAAACAAGACCTTTTCAAAAGTATTTTTATACAAGAAAATGTGGCTTTATAAAAGTAAGCTAGATGATAGCAAAGCTGCCTTCCAGGGTATAGTGTTTCAGAACTGCAGAGGTTGTTGTTTTGTTTTTTTTTTTTTTACATGAGTGTGTTGCATATATCATCACGTGTATAATGTTTATATCACATGTTTATAAAGTTTACAGTTTGTTTTACAAATTGCTTACATTATAACTTCCAGTTTTCTCCTGCAGAACGTGTTCCAACTTTTCTCCTAGAGGCTGAATGCATGTTAAATGCTTAGCCAAACTAACAGAAAAGCAAGCAATGTAGAAATCTTTCTTCTTTTTGGTTAGAGAATTCAAGAGGGTGAAGAAAATTTTGCTTGATTTTTTTAAAAATAGCACAACATGAAAAATAGTTGAATTTGGTATTTGATTCCTATTCAATGCTGTTGCTAAGTATTTCTGGTGCTCAGTGTTGGGAAGAAAAAAATGTATCAAGTAATACAGTTGTTACCTTTTTTGAGGTAAGTTTACAAGAGCTTGTTTAGAGAGTCAGAAAGCTCTGTTCACTTTTCCTAGTAGAGAATCTTGTGTTAAAGATGGAAAAATGAACAAGAATAATTGAGGGAAAGTCTGTCCTCAGAACAGTTGCTAATGAGCCTTTTGGGGCTGATAATGACTTTGACCTAGTACTGAAATCCAAATTTCTCTAATGCATATTCCAACATGTACAGGTTTGCTTTGCATGTAACAACCCAAGGGTTGCCTCAGTCTGTCTTGACCAAGTGAAAGTCTATCTGGTTTCAGAGCAAGCCGTGTTAGTAGTGTAAAGGAAATCCTCGTGCAGTGCTAGGGAAGTGGCAGACAAGAAGAGATTCCTCCAAGGCATTTGAAGGGACTCTATTGGAAAGGCACTGAAGCTCTCTCCTCACTAGTCAAGGTCGCTGAGTCTTGTTGATAAGCATAAAGCTTGTTGGGTGGCATCAGCACATCTGCTGAGAACTTCCACAGCTGGGGTGACAGGTGAGGAGAAAGGAGACCTGAAGAACAAGGAACTTTTGATCAAGAGACAGCAACATTTTTCTTTTTTCTCAGTGGATAGAAGAAAACAAGAAGCAAGCATGTGCTGAAACTGGAGTGTTTGAGTCCCCAGAATGATTTTATTGTTTGTGAAAACTTTACCAGTAAAATGTAAATGCTTGCCATCTTATATGGGTGAGTCATATGCTCTCAGGTCTGACTGTAAACAAGTAAAAATATTTTTTTGGCAGTCATAGAAAGCAAGAGACAATTAATCATAACTTACAAGAACTCTAGTGTGCAATGCACATTTCTTTTGTTATTCCTGCCTTAATTCATCATATATACAAGTTGCCCACAAACAAACTGGTTTTAAGAGGTTCTCCCCCACCATTTATTACAAGTACAGAGCCTTTCTTTGCTCCTTATTTCAGTGTGTCTTATAATTCCCTGAAAATCTTTCTACTAAAAAACAAACAAGCAAGCAAACAAACAAACAAACAAAAAGCCCCACACCATGTCACACTGGAGGTAGTTCAAGACTGTAATAAAAATAATCAAAATAAATATCAGTTATTTTAAAATTAAATGGATGCCATCAATAGATAACCCCACCAGATCTTTGGCAGCCTATATTTAGAAGATTAAAGTAGCTGAGTTGTAATATTCCTCACAGAGAAGTATTGCTTTTCCCCCATGTTGGTACACATGTAGTCAGTGTGTACAGAGCAGTGTCTATTTAAAATCTTGTGCTGGATCACCTCCATACACAAATTTCTATTGACTTTAGTGGATGTTTTGTAAACTGATGTACTCTAAAGAAGTGTAACATTTCACACTTTTCAGAGGAATTGTTATGAGTAGTTCTAAAATTTAAGAGAAAAGGAAATTTATTTCATCAAATTAAAAAAAAATCTTATGTGAAATTAGCAAGTATTTTGTATGTCTAAAAAAAGATACTATCTCACCCTACAAACCTTGTCTTCCCAGAAGACTTATATTATGGATAGATTCACACCAATGTACATCCATCTTTTCTAATAAGCTTCAATCCTTCTTCCAATATACACACACAGCAGTTTAATATTCTTTCTAAACTGTGATTGCATGTTTTCTTGAGATGTCTTGGTGGAATATCATATTTTTGTGAAACTATGGATCACATCTCATATTACTGTATTAAAAATATTTTTTTCCTGAAGATTATGGCACTGTATTATCCAGTTCTTATCAGAGGAAGTATCAGCGAAAGGCAGAAATAAAATGTAGAGTGATAGTATTCATTAGATGCAATACTTTCAAATTAATATAAATAGAAGTTTCTAATATATGATCCTTTGCTGGGTTGACTTGTTGGAACTGGATATTTATATTTCTACTTTAATCTTTATTTTTTGCAGTCTCGTCAATATGGGAGGGAAGATGTTTCTTATGTTCCATCAGCCCATCCCCACACTCAGACTTCTATGAGCACGGGTAGGAAGTTTGTCCTTTTAGCCCAAACAAGCAAAGATGCTGCAGCCCAAATAAGCACAGACCTGCTGTCTGCTCAGAGGTAGCTGGGATTTCTCAGTGAAACCCAGTGTATATGCAAAGGTGATGGATTGTCTGTCCTGGCTGCTCCAGGTTGGGAAGCAAAGCGACAGTGGAGCAATACCTCAGGACACTGCTAATTTTTTGTTTTATAATTAGCCATGGCACCACTTTTTCCCACTGGAAGACATGGTACAGGCCTCCTGATTGGCTGCAAACTAGCAACAATGCTTAACTGTAATTTCTGTGTAATTTCATGCTGTTACATGATAACTTTAAACCCTGCTTGCTACTGAAAGTTCTGTAATTGCACAGTTGTTTCAGTGAGGTTCTAAAAATGTTACGGGTGTGCTGCCGTTTTATGGGTCACCTACAATAACCCTGATGCTGTTCTACATATCCTGGTACATGCAAATTACAACAGTTGCATGTTTTTTTTTATTCTGATTGTCAGGTAGTTTGTGCCATGTCCTATAAAGCTTTAAAAGTATACCTTGGAAGTTACATTAAAAAAGAAAAACAAATGATGGTTTTGGTGTAGGCATCTTTTCTGGTCTTCTTTCAGTTTTTATTTGTCCTCAACCAGCATATTAATTTCTGTAATTAAAACATGGAAGATCATAAACCATACTGCAAAGTTTAGTTACATAAATTGTAACATTTCTGTATATTGTCTTCATATTACATGCAATTCATGCAATTCTTTTATGCACACTGACATCCATGTCATGTCATGTTTGCTCAGCTGTTTTACTACTAGTCAAAACTTAAAGTTTTTTTTTTTCCACTTCTTTCTCTGCAGGGTCAGCTTAGCTTAAGGAAAATGAAGCTGTCTGCTATCGGCTTATACATCATCACCAACGATAAATATGCCAAGTTCAGAACCTGTATTTTGTTATCTGACTATTGTTGATAGCAGGAAAAAGACAGCTTGATTTTCATTAGCAGGGTTGACCCTACAGGGCTAGGAGCAAGGGAAAAAATTTATTTTGATTTGAAGTAAACTGAGGAAACATGACATGGAAGTCAGAGAGGAATTATATATGCATCCCTAAGGTGTAATTTTTAACAAACTGTCTTCTTTCACTTTAGGAAATTCTGAATAAACCTCTGGAGAGATTCCTGTAGCTGTCCAGTTGGCAAGGGCTAATACTTCTGACTCTGAATTATGCATTATCCTTTGCTTTTTTTAAATTTTTTTTTTCTTTTTTTTCCCCTTTGGTAACTGTTTCTCTTGCACTTACTGGGGGTAGTGATGAAAATATATATGTTCTGAGATATGGAAATTTAGACTTCTTTGATCTAATGCTTATGTAACTCATTCTAAGAGAGCATTTTATAAGCTTCTGTACAACTGCCTTTTATAACATCGTGTAATGTTCTTCATCTAACAGATTCAAATAAGAACTCCTTCTTTATGCTCATTCCAAGGCCAAGCACTAGGCTGGGAGGGATACTTCCTTCTGTCCCAGTTGCACTATGGGTTTTTTTGTTGTTGTGTTTTGTTTTGGTTTTTTTAATGCTTCTATCACTATGTCTATTTTTTGTTATTTCTGTCCCTACTGCATGTGTGTGTTCAAGATTGGGGAGATATTATAGAAAGCCTTGATTTGGATGGAGAGCTTCAATTCAGAACGGTGGGTAGGGAAATGTATATAAAGTTATCTTTTTTCATTACCCTTCTACTTTGTGAAGCCTACTGCTACATGAGCCTGGAAGCTGCTGCCATCATTCTCCTTTTGGACATTGCTAGAGTTCCTTTCTGAGAGTGTTTGCAGAAATTATGAATAGTTTTATAAGAACAAAATTTGGCCCTAAATCTAAGGCACTGCAACCCTGTTTGGGAAGTTGTACCAACTGTTCTAGAAATCAGCCAGCAATGTGCTGTCAGTGCTGAATTTTACTTTTAAAGCACAAGTCCAAAATAGAGGCAGAATTCAAAGAAGAATTCAAAGGAGTGGAAGTTTTGCCAGAGCTGTCTAATGCAACTGAGGAGAATGGTCTGTGCTGTGTGCCACCAGAAGTTGCAGCAGTCATCCCTTCTGTGCTCTACCTTTGCCACCTTATGCCCTGAGCAGGAAAATGGGTTTTCCTATGCTTACAGCATGAGGTGAACCTGTTTGAATTTGCTCAAGAGGAAAAGCTAGTTCAGGCACTTCTTGCAGCAGTAACAATGCAGTAGGTAAGGCAGAGGTCTCCAAACAGCAGTCAGGTCACATGCTTTCCATCCCACCCCATTCCCAAGGGAGCTCCTGCACCAGGAGAGAGCTTGCCCATGATTCTGATGCCTGCTGCCGTTGGCACTCGTTTTAAGGGGCCAAACAGGGTGTTGAAATGCTGTTGTTTGTTGCAGTAGGTGGCCTCCCGGTCCTTGGCAGTCCTCAGGCACTGAGTTAGCAGACTTTCCAATCCAGGGGTTTATATCAGGTGAAGCTGAACTCTCTGGAATGCGATTCAGCAAACTTGCTATTAAAATTACACTGCCAGCTGTAATCTTCTTGGTTTTCATTTTAATTTTAGTGCCAAAAAGTTGACAAAGTCCAGATTGTAGCTTTAAAACTGCCAGGCAAGCTAATCCTGTATAATTTTGTGTAAGTATGGGGGTGCTTGGTAGTTAAGAGATGATACTTGACATCTCTTAGCTTTATTCTGTTTTATTAAAGGAAACTCTTTAAATTTACTTGAAGGCTAACAGAGGTCTTAATTGTCATGTGGAAGCATTTACATTATAAGATACTATTAGTTATTAAGGTGATAAGAAGAATTTGAGTGCAATTATAGTTGAGATAGCAGTAGAAAATTATGATATATTTTATTTATTTTTCTCATATATTAAAAACATTGTCCTTGTACATTTTTGTCAAAATTTTGAAACCTCAGACTTCTAAACTCTATGTCTTAATTTGCTGGGCTGGCCTTATGCTATATATCCACACCAATAAATATAAACAAAAAAATCAGGAAGCCAAAGTCTGTGTTTTATATTAGTGCCAATGCTTCTCTCAGTGGTGTAGTGTTGGTGTTTGAATGGTGGAAGAAAAAATATAAATACTTAATACTGCAAAAAGTGGTAATTTTTAATGTATAAATTACTTCTCTAAGTGTAAGATAATGTCAGGATGTTGGTGAGAATATTCTTTTTGACTTCTTCCTTCTTTCCAACAATCTAGAAACCTTGCAGAAATGCCCATTTTCTACCATAAATGTAATGCAAAGTGGTTTACTTTTTTCTTCATTTATTTAGTTTGCTAAATAGTAATTTTTTGCTGGTATAAACCAAACAAAAACCGTGAAACACAATAGCTGCTGTCTTTGGAAATAGTCATTGTACTGAAACACATTTCCATTTTTTGGTGAGAAAAAAATTATCCATCAAAAGCATGAAGGAACCACTAATTATTTTTGGATTATTAAGTTTATTTTAGTAAAAACATTCTTTCACTCCAATCTTAACACTTAAGCTCAAAACCCCATGAACTTCTGAACAGATCCATAACAGGAGGCCACTTATAAGAATACCTGATGAATTAAGTAATACCATTTGTTCATATTGGTAAAAGCTGGAGACAAAGAATTTTGTTGTAAGAATCTTTTATCCTGAATTTGTGACAGCTTGCAGTGGCCTTGCAGACTGCACTGTTTGAAAGACACAGTGCCGATTCAGAAGACAATTACTGTGATTTTCCAGAGCACATGCAGAAAAGGCAGCGAGTTGGCTGTGGCTGGGAGAGTAACTGGCAATTAGCAGTGCCCACAGGTAGCCTAATTTCACTACTTTTGTTTTTCTGTACCCTGGGCAAGGAGAGTTGTGCTTTAGAAGATGCACCTTTCTTTTGCATACTTGCATTGTGTTCTTAGCTTATGCAAGGCACATTGGGAAGGAAGGTGTATTTTTCATTGCAGTGAATTTTGCTAACAGATTCATTGTATTCAGAGATTATACAGTGAGACTGGAGTGAGTAGGATTTAAAGCCATGTACCAACTCCTTGGCTCCAGCTGCTATGCCTCATTTCAACACTGCTCTCAAGGTAGAACTTGGCTCTTTTTTTCTGACAGAAAAAGAGACCTTGGGAAGTTTAGAGTAAAGACACTACTTGCTCTCTAACAGCAGGTGTGGAAAGATAGAAAATAGGATGGAAGCAAGAAGCTGGTATGCCCTGAAATGTATTTATGCAGAGAGGTCACTACATTTCTCCTGAGCAGTGCTACCTGGTATTTCTTTCCCTTTAAGAATTTCCTGTGTGCTATAAAAGAGGCTACATAGCTTCTCTTCTGAATTCACAGGTTTTATCTGCCTTACCCCTTGTTTTAGGCTGAGGACACACTAATACTAAACACCTGTTCAGACTAAAACTTGTATTGGTGCCAGGTAAGAAGATAATTTGTTTTTTCCTAGTGTGCAGTTTTAGCATCTAAAACAGTTTTTGCCTCTTCTAAATGCAAGTCTCTGAGGCTATTTGTTTCTTTCCAAACTGACATGGCCTAAAGTAAAAATGTATGGTGAAAACATGTAATGAGATAGGTGATTGATATTTCACATGCAGATCAAGAAGTGTATCAAACTGTCCACTGTGGTGGTGGTGGCATTGCCGTTTTTGATGTGCATACATGGTGAGCAATCACTATCTGTTTGAGCTTGCCTGGTTTCAGCCATGGAAAATCAGCCAGCCACATCTCTGGGTGAATCATGAAAATGGCAGTTAGAGCAGGAGAGAATGCCTCTAAAGAAAAAGGGTTTATAACCGCTCCAAAAGATGAGCCCAGCTTCACTGGAGAAGCAGGACTTTTTAAGCATCAGCCATGGCACTGAAGGAATTATTTATTCGAGGACAGAGTACGTAAAGGCAGGCTCCATTCTACTGTGAGACCAGCCAGTCTGTGCTCCATGGTGATGGGAGTCCACCTCTTTATCTTGAATTATTGCATGAAGTAGTGGATTTTAGAGGTTGCAAATGCCTTTAAATGTTCATAATCTTGACAGTGGAATCTGTTAATACCCCTATGGTTGATTAAGCTGCCACCTGCATTCTAGCATTAGAATATATATTTTTTATTTTCATGCTACTAGATTTTGAGTAGTTAATGTTACAGTCCCACTGTGTTAAGTTTTTTCAAAAGATAAAAATACAGTTTGTTAGGATTTTTTTGGTTATGTGTTTTGTTTTGGTGTTTTTTCTTAGTGTTCCTTTAATCATCTAAATCTTTGCTATTAGCTTGGGAACATCAGTGAGTGTTTGTCCATATTGGCCCATATGACCTTAACTATAACATCAGTTCAAAAGTTAGAATGAAAATAGAAATCACATACTCCTGTATTTGTCAGAATAAGATTGTTTTGATTCTAACTTGTCAATCTTTTATTTTAATTTTTTTTGCACTGTTTCCCACTAAACTCCAGCTAAAAAATGGAAAAGGGCCATTGTGAATTAGTATGTGATACTTCTACTGTTGGTGCTCCATCTTGTGTGAAAAGTTACTTTTTAAATCTTAAAAGAAAAGGAGGACTTTTGGAGAGTTTGGAAATTACTGGAGAAGATTCCTGCATGATGCATCTTGTTCACACTGTCTCATTTTAGGCAACTAACATGTAAAACCTGGATCTGAGTGGTTTGTACAAGTGAATAGAGCATCTACAGGGGTCTTTAGAGTGCCCACTTGGGAACCTTCTTGTTTTTATTGGTTACATCAGAGACCTACGCCTGCTAGGGTAGATGATGTGAATATATACCTCTATGGAAATAAATAAAATTAAAGGAAGATAAAGCCCTTTGTCATTTATCAAGGGCCACGAGGTTATTAGTGTTAAATCTGATTTCTGTGTCATTTGAGACAGTAGAAGTTGGCCCCAAACTTTAGGTGTGATACTCTTTTGACATACACACATGCTAGGTAGCTGTAGCTCTTCTGAAATCATTCTTATTCAGTGAGATAAGCTGATACAAACCAGTTAGTTGCAGATGGTAAATATCATACACAGGTGACAACACAAGGTAAACTTATTTCTTTTGAGGAGGAAAGTCTTATTTTTAATTTTGTTTTCTCTGTGGTGGTGCTACTTATGGTATATGAGTAATAGACATCCAAATTAGAACTGATAAATAATTCAAGTCACTTTAGTTAATTTTCCTTGCTGAGCTTATCTTCAGCATGAGCAACTCTTAATCAAAGATGAGCATAACATAGAGAAATCGAAGTTGTGAGTTCATTTCACAATGGAGTTTGAATGGTGATGTGATGACAGTTTCAGTGCTCAAATGAATATTAAGATTTTAAAGATACAGCCCATTCAGGAGTGCATCTAGGCCATGGAAAGAGCTAAGAAGTGGCAAAATAGCATAAGAGAGACTAAACTAAGATGGTGACCTTGCTTTTTTTCCTTTCAACCAGAAACAGGTATACATAGTCCCACTGCTTAGTGTATACAAAATCAGCAAGGTTGGAAAAGACCTTGAAGATCATCAAGTCCAACTGTCTGCCCTACAATGCCTAACCACTAAACCATCTCCTGAAATACCATGTCTACCCATTTTTTGAACACGTCCAGGGATGGTGCCTCTACCACATCCCTGGGCAGCTTGTTTCAATGCCTCACCACTCTTTCTGTGAAGAAATTTTTCTTAATATCCAATGTGAACCTCCCCTGGTGCAACTTAACCCCATTTCCTCTTACACTATCACTAGTTGCTAGGGAGAAGAGGCCAACATTCACCTCACTACAGCCTCCTTTCAGGTAGCTGTAGAGAGCAATACCACTTGCTTCAGGACACTACCAACTCCTTGGCAGAGCAGGCATCAGATTATCATGTTGTCCTTCCTTTTCAAGATTATTTTTTTTTTTTTCCTCCATTAGTACTTGTGTTGTTGAAGGTGGATGGAAACTGGTGGTATTTTCTCAGAGGTCTGCTGGAAACACTGTTGTGGAGTTAATTTTCAAACCAGACTAGGACTCTAGTAGTACATCTTCAGGACTGAGTCTGAAGAGGAGGGGGAAATGGAAATAAGAGGAAAAGAGAAGTTCACATTTTAATTCTCTATAGGAGTAAAAATATTTCATTTTTATTTTTCCTTTAATGCCTATTACACGTGTAACTGTCAATATTTGGATTAAAAATTACATGTAATGACTATTTTAGACAATGTCCTTAGGGTATCATTATTGCCTGGTCTCTCAAGAGGCACTGTCACATCTTAAAATGGAAGCCAAGGTGTCTGGATACTTGCTTCATAAATGTTATTAAAAGCATGGAATCCCTGAACTGGAGTCTTCATTACCTGGTGATATTTCTGTATGACATATGAGACTACGGTAAAATGCCCTTTTAAAACACAAGGTAGATGATAAAAATTAACTGATCTTAAAATATACATTTCATCTACAGCTTGTTTTATGCATACATAATAATGCCATAGGGGAAAGACAGGGGCCTGAAGGAAAGCAAGAGGTTTGTTTCACGAGCTGTGGAGGAGACCTAGCATGTTCCCCAGAGTTGGTTTATGCCTAGAACTCATGTCTACCTCCATGTTAAGACTTCTACAACCTGCTTCCCAGCACATAAGCCACAGCTTCCTGAGAAGACATTCTTTACTTTCACGTCATGCCACAAAAAGGGGCAATATGAAGCCCAGACTTAATAATTTGCTGAAAGAATTTCATCCAGCTGGGATGAGAGTTAAGTCACTGCCTTCTGTTTTTGTCTTCATCCCTGTTATTAATCAGATACTAAAAGAGTCTTGGAAGAAATTCAAAGGAAAAAGAAGGCAAACTACAGCATTGCTGTATGCTTCTGGTGACTCCCAGTAGGATTTTCATGGCAATTTTCTCTGTCCTAAATGCTCTGTCAAATGTTACTTCCTATTTCTCATAATTTGCTCAATGTATGTAGGGGTTTTTGGGTTTTTTTGGTTGATCTTTTTTGGTAGAAACTAACTGCAGACTTAACAGTAACTTACTGCTGTATTATAAATGGTAAGTGGACATTGCTTCCTCTGTAGAGTTTAGCACTTGAAAAACAGAAGAAAACCTATTTCATACCTTATTGCCTCTGTAGAATCAGTGGTACTCATACCTTGGCAGAAACACTGGAATGATTTTTAAAATTTTTTTGTTGTTAGCAGTGAAGTCAGTGAGAGTTCTAGGATTTCCTTTTTTTTTTTGGTCAAATGTAGTCCAGAGCTTGGATTTCAGCACAGGCCTGTTTCCAGGCTAAGTAGTTCACTGCAATGCACTAATGCATGTGTGACTTCTTCAGTTTTCTCAGGTTTTCCTACACTAAATCATGAAGCTTTGCAGCACTCTGAATCGACACTGACAATGGTCAGGCATGAAATGTTGCGGTTATCAGCACAGCATGTTAAATGTCTAACTACAGGAATCTGGTTTGCTCACGGCATTCAATGTGTTCTGTAGTATAACAAGTGTTTAGTATTCTAGTTTATTTTGTTTCCTTTTCTTAATTATATTTTTAATGAATAAATAATCTCCTTTTTTAGAAAGAAAAATTAGTTTCCTTAGGCCTGTCTTCATATATACGTGTGTGTTTATATAGCTACATGTATATGCACTCATGTACAGATTCTGAAACAAGAAATGCAGACCTTTTGGCTTTTCTGTTATTTCTTTGCATTTCTTGACATGAGTTTCTCTCTTCTGAAGCTCTAGAAAATTGGATGCTCTGGTGAACCTTGTTCAGACAAGACTGGTCATGGCTGTATTTTTCAAAAAGAAACCTAAATTTAGATTCCTGTGTTAATACATCTATAGTTACTTGTAACTTCAGTACAGATGGTGTATGTTCAACACCTTGGAAATCAGGTCACTGTTTAAGGGTTTAAGTATAAATGAGGTGCCTAAGGTTGAAGATTTTGGCTTTAGTGAATTGCCTCAGGTGACAGAGGAAATCAATGGCAGAGTGAGCATTAACAGCCAAGTCTTTTCAGAGTCAGGCAGAGTTTGGTACACTGTAGCCAACCATAAATATGTCTATATATGCCTCAATGTACATAATTAATTCAGTCCATAGTGTTTTAGCACTTACCTCTTCCATACTGTGTCATGCCTGAAGGCAACGTTGCATTTTCATTGAAACTCTCAGCCCTGCTGCTTACTTTAGTCAGGTCACAATATTACAACAAGTTTGATCTGAAGTACACTTACAAAACAACATCAGCCATTTTCTGCTGCTTTCCTCCATTTGTGAAGTATTCAACTTTATAAAGAAACTAAGGTATTTATGTTAAAAAAAAAAAGTTTTCACACTAGCATGAAAGGTGTCAGCAAAGTGCATTACATTAGGTGCTTCTCAAAGAACTGAAACTATAGCATTCAATTTACAGAAGAGTGTTTAACTACTGGAGGTTATCCCAGTGGCAAGTTCGTCCTTATTTGATAATAATGAAACATAAGTTTTATGTATTTGCTTGAGTAAGATTGCCATCTGGTAAATAGTATGTTTTGTAAGTGTTTATAACAATCATGGTTTAAGCCAAAATTGGCTTATCATGATTGCTGCAAATAATCCTGCAATGTCCTGACTTAGCTTGCTATTTTTTTCTTTGTTGAGTGGAGAAAATGTATTTTGAGAGCTTCTTGTATTTTTTAAAGTATTTTTTGCAGTATAAATCTTGCATTTTCAAAAGCAATGATTATAGTTGATTATTCTCTGTACTGTAGCTCAAAAGAAGTAAAACATTGTTTATATAATTGTTAAGTATTGTTATATGTATTCAGTCTTTTGCTTCTAGGTTGACTGTAGATTATTCCTTTTGAATTTTTTACTAGAAAGGGTTTGGATTTTGTGTTTTAGTGTGTTTTTTTCAGAGCATTTTTGTTCCAACGAAGGAAGAAAGTTCAGTAATTTTCTGTCTTGGGAAAGAGCAGTTCCATAAGGTTTGCCAGATCTGTATCATTCCAAGACTGCCCAGGAATGTCATCTTCATTTCTTAAATGTGTTATAATCTGGAGGAAAAAGAAAGTTTAAGAAATTCTGTAACTTTTTAGAGTTTCTGTTTGTTTTCTTTTTTTAGCATAGTACAAATTAAAGATATCAGATTGACTTGAAAAAACGGACAGGAATCCTGTCTTTTGCTAGCACAAGAAAATATACTTACCAAGAGTACAAACTTTCTCAGTCTTAATGGTTGGACTGAGTGCAAAAAATGGTGGTAAAAGATTGGCTCTTTCTGTTCATTCTCTCTTCTCAGACTGTTTTCCAGCAACTGCCAACTATAGTGTTGTAAGATTTTGTACAGTTTTTATTTTTGCAATGTGGACATCTGTCCAGTGGGAACAGAAGTGAGAATTTCAGAGTTTAATGGAAACCTGATAACTCAGTTATGAAAATGCTAATTAAGGCATATTTAAATGAGGCCTTTACAAACGGTAGTTTTTATGACTAAAATCCCTTCCCACTTATCATCTGCTCAAATGACTGATGTAAAAATTAACTGTTAAATTTGAAAACAAAAATACTGTAGGACTGAGGAGTATTACACCTATTTCAGTGGCAGTGTGATTTCTGTACATTTACATGTGGTGTATTCTATGCTTAAAAAAAAAATATTGAGTAAGATGATGTGTTTAAAGGTTCTGTTCTATTTCTGTGTTTGATAGTATGCATTATCTGTCAGGCACTTAGGACTTTCAGATATTCAAACTTCCATAATCTTCTTTATATGGAGTATTTATGTTACTGGGAATTGTATCCTTAAATGGTATGGATCCATGTATCCAGAAGTGTGGGAGAGTCACTGTGGGAAAGCAGAAGCTGTTGGATCACTGTAGATGAATAAATACAAGCACTTTTCTACATCTTTTCCACAGTGTGGCTAACAACCCATTAGTGCAGTGTGATTTTCCAAATTAGACACCATTTCACACTCCCCTTTCTGCCTGTCAGAGAGGTGTTAGCTTCCAATAGGGATTGATGCTACAGAAGTTGCTGTGGAGTTGCAAGTCCTCAAATGGGTTCTTGGAGAAAAATTAAAAATGTGGTCCCCAATCTAGGGCATTCACTAATTCCTTCTGCATGGAGGGCACCCTGAAAATACTGAGCCCATTTTAGGCTACAAGATCAAGTAGTTCTACAAACCAATTAGGACACAATATCGTGCAGAATATAGGCTGTAACTTTTGGAGCAGCCCTCTTCATTTTGTCTTTCATATAAAACAATACCTGTATTTATTTTCTACAGAATACACTACAATGGGCATGGAAAACTTTTTCCGATCAAATTTATTCCTTTTGCAGAACTTTTTGTTTTCTTTCTTGAAAACTCTTGATGAACCCTAGGAACCTTAATGCATTGTAGCATTATCTGCATGTGATAACGTTTTGATACAGCTCTGATTGCATTCTGATACAGTGTCATTTTATGGAATTTTAGTGCTTTAATTAACATAGTGAATCCATACTGGCATGACAGATGCCATATAGAAGTCAAAGGTTTAACGAGAGTCAAAGGAATGGAAGCTGAAACTAGATTAACTCAAGCCAGAAATAAATAGGTTTTAAAGATAATTCCTAAAACTGTTTACCCGTGAATTAATTATTTTCATTTGCTGAATGAATTAGTGTGGAATAGTTTTCTGCATAGCTTCTCTAGCTCAAATAAAGGCTGTAGGTGCAAATGGGTGAGGTTCTGTGGCTCATGACAGGTAGATGTCATAGACAGAAGCTGATGCTTCTTCTTCTCTTAAAAATTTTTGCATGTTAAGCAATGTGTATTTTATGGGCATGCACAGCATTTGGTATAGAGAGATGCACCTAGGACTGAAACTTTTACTTTTAGAACATTTTCATCTATTTTCATAGAGATCCTCTTCACCTAGAATTGGAAGCGCACATTGTATGAATGCATATGCATAGGATAGGCAAACCTCATATTTGTTTGTTTGACACTTCAGTGCAATAGCAGTGCTAAACCATGATCATTGTTAGCAATTAATGGGATTAGATATTTAAGTCATTGTTGTCACTGGTTTGGAAAACCAACACTTTATATTTTAATCTCTTTTTAATGTCAGAAGTGGGATTTTTGTATTACCCTAGAAGAAAATGTATGACTAGATTAAATAAGTGAAAGGCATTAGCAAATAGCAATTAGTTTATGTATTGTTGTCAGTATCAGCAGGAAGGTCTGTGATGTGCATGTCTGTATATTCACTCATTAACAGTCAAAGAAAAATAAGCATGTAGACATTCTTAAGACTATTATACAGAAGTGTTAATGTTTCAAACTAGAGCTGCATGGAGTATTTTTTTTTCTGTAGATGTTTTTACAGCCATGAATTTGTCCTTTTTTTTGCCCCAAAGTGCATCAGTTTTTTGGTTCATCTCACGTATTTTTAAGTCTGGAGTTGGAGCAGTGCCTGGCATGAATCTATATGAAGTCTCTGTCACTGTTCTTCTAACTTGCACCAAGACCGAAAGACTAATGGTCAAAAAGGCCAAAGTTGAAAGTGTAACCACAGAGATCTGGAGAGAAGTGCTCAGAGGGTTGGAAAATTGTGTCTGGTGATCAAGAGGATTTTGATTAAAAAGCACTTTATGTAACATCTTCCATACACCGATAAATGTTCAGCTGTAAAAGCTCTCCAGGAATGAATTCCCTCTAATAATGTTTGTTTATTTTTACCTTATTTTAAGAGCAAACCTCAATTATGTATCTGCCAAAGCAAGGGAGAGCATTTAGTCCACTTTTTAGTGGCTTTAGGATTTGATGAAGGGCTTTAAAGAGAACTTGAAAGCTAAGTTGCTCTTGACATTTTTGCTTTCTCTGAACTTATTATATCTGTATTTTTTGAAAAGCTGGAGAAAAACGGAAGACATTTTTTTCCATCTTCCAATATCTGGCAGGCTTCTTAGGGTGTTTGGAAGAACCTTTAATGCACAACTGGCAGCTGCAGAATGCAAGTTTGGTTATTTAGAGTAGAAAATTAGAGATTGCTTCATCAGACAAAGCCTCTGAAGATTATAGATTGTTCAGGAAACAATTGATTGTCTGTGTTTGATATTTTACATTCCATCAACATGCATGGAAACACCTCATCTTACACACGTAGGTCTCTGTGGAGATGGGTCTGTGAAACCATGCTGGGAAGGCACGCTTCCTACACAGTCCTACTGCTGACTGGTGTGCACCAGTAAGGGGAATGGCACTGCTGCCACAGCTGATAAGTGAAAGGAAAGGAGAGATGTGCAGGCCTGAAGGCTTTTGGGAATCTCGCAGCTGTCCCCTTTCTGTCACTTGATTTTTATCCTGTGCTCAAAAGTGAGTCTATTAAGAGGGGCCTCCTGGCTGGACCGAGAACATAGCTGCACAAGTGCCTCCTCCTTTCAGTTCCCCCTGACCTTTGCACTGCACTTTTGATGCAAGCTCAATTCTTTCAGCTTGATCCTGAGGTTACATACCTGTAAGCTGCCTCAAAAGTCTCTGTAACTTAAGGTAGAGAGGAAGCCTAATTGTCAGGTTGAATCTTGTGGTGTGTGTGTGTGACCAGGCGTCTGTGCACTGGACTGGGACTGGTCTTGGACTAACTTCTAGATAAGGCAGAATGTGTTGGATTTGTATTTTGAACACCTGTCTGGATTCTGGTTTGCCTACCCTGAGACAAAAGCTCTTTGCTAGCTAACCCTCTTGCTGTTGTGATTTATTGAATGGAAAAATAGCCAAGCTCATGACAATATTCATACAAAGTGTGGTGGTATCTCCGGTATTGAATTCACTTACCTGTGAGGTCTAAAGCAGATCTGGTCTATCTGAAGCAGACATCCACTAGCTTTCTGAGGTAGAAGCCCATTGTTTAAGAAAAGGCTGAGTTTGAGGAAGATTAACTTGTCTTGAAATCATAATAGATGAGAATGAGTCAAATGGTTACCTTTTTTTTTTTTTTTTTTTTTTAGAATCTGCCGTTTACTATTTTTCTTGTTTGCTGTGGGTTTTTGTTCTTGATGATAGAGCCAGGTGCCAACAGCAAGTGATTTTCAGAGCTTATTATGGAGCTTGATCAGCATTGCAGCTGTTAACTGCAGTTCTGGATCACTCCAGTTTATGCCAAACTTGCTGCTTTGAATCTGCGCAGTGTGCAGATCATCTTGCTGATGTCTCTGAGGAAGCTATCCCAAAAAATCTTAGGAAATAGTTTCTTCCTTTCCCCTCCTGGTGGTGGCTGTTCCTTTCCTTACATTTGCATTATTTCTGGAATTTTCCATACTGGGGAATGGTCTGTGTTCAAGCACAAGCAGCACTGTAAATTTGACAAGTGTTTTCCTTCAGTATCTTGTTCGACAGCTTTAGGCAGGTTTCATGTAGTGTATAGCCACTAATGGAAGCTTGCTATAGTCCAATCTGATTAATCCAATGTAAAACAGGCTGCAAATTCTCTTCTGGAATAGATTAAAAGAACTCACCAAATCGACTTTAGATTAGCAAATTGGTGGTTCATGTATGGTTCATGACTTATGTGATACTTTTTTTGGTGGTGTTGTTCCCTTAAAATGCTGCATGGTATTTTGTGGTCAGGGTACACAAACTCCAGTGGGAAAAAAGGTGAAGTAGCTACTTAGCAATTTTTTGCATCTCCAAGTAAGTGCTGTCTCCTTAGTAAACTTGATTACTTCTCATCCTTTTAGTTAAGGAACTAGTAAAAATTGTGTCAATATTGTCTGTTTAAAGAGAAATGTTGCAGTGTAACCTTTTGAATACTGGGAAATTTAATGTGAAACAAGAATGTCTTGACAGGGTATAACTGCACATTTATTCAAAATAAAATGATTGTTTATTAAGAAAACAATGTCTGCTGGTAGTAACCCTGCTCTGATTTTCTAAATTAGCCCTTTTCCAAAACAGATTCATTATATAGGAAATGACTGCTGCTAGTGAGTATCTAAAGAAAATAGGCACAAGTAGTAGTAAGAATATTACTATTGTAGCAGCTCCCAGTAGTGCTGCTATTGTTTAAGTTCTGTTAGAATTTTCATGGGAAGGCTCCTCTTTTTTCCAGTCTTTTTTGTTTTTCCATGACTATAAAAGTTGGGGCTATATAGGAAACTTGCATATAAGGTCTGAGACTGGCAGTGTGTTAGCCACTTGTTGAGTATCAGTTTTCTCAGGTGAAAAAAGTGTTTGATATTCTAATCAATGCCTTTGTAAAAGGAACCAAGGATTGAAAACTATCTACCCATAGAACTGTAAAACTGACCCCTCCAAGGGAGAGGGGCATTGACAAGAGTGCTTGGAGGCCATGTGCTGAACCACATCCATGTGCCTGGGCACATGTGTGAGGACACAACTGACATCATGGGAAGAAAAGTTCATAACTCATTGTCTTCATGCTCTGTGCTGCCTGCCCAAAGAGCGAGTGTTGGCATGGAGAGAAGAGGCAGTGGTTTCCTCACTCACAGGCTGTGCATGTACGGCCTTGTCATCCATCTCTGATGGCTCATGTGGCCGGGCAGCATGGGGAGGAGCAGAAGTCTCCCTATGAGACAGATTCTTCCTCGCTGGAGTTCAGAGTCAGGAATGGAATGGCGACGGTGACCCCAGGCTTGGCTGTGTTACATAGAGATGTGCTGGGCAGAGCCGTTCTGGAAGAGTGGCCCAACTCAGATGCTTTTACATGAAGATCAGGAATTTCATAGCTCTATTAATTCTAGGAAGAGACTCATGTTGCACAAGGCCTTGGTTGCCCGGATGGCATTTGTCTTATTCTTGTTGTGCAATGATACAAAGTGATGCAAGTACCAGCAAAATGCAAGTTAGTATTTTGTCTAATTATGACCTCCTTAAGTTAATTTTTATGCATCAAAGCTATTTGACATTTGTCAAAACAAATTCGAGTCCCTGGGAGAGATTTTATGACAAAACCGCCATTGATCTGACAGCTTGCTCTCTAGGGAAAAAATAGTGTGGCTGGCATTAAAGACTTAATGCTTCCAAAGTTGTTCTTTACTACTAGTCCCAAGGCAAAGTGTCTGGGCTTGGGCGAAGCTGGCTGCCACGGTGGCAGCTGGGAGTTTGACAGTGTTATGAAGAATTGCAACTGTTGATCAGTGGATTGTTACACTGTCGATGACAGCGTTGCAAATTAATTCTGAAATTAAGTGAGGGGACATGGAGAGGTCCCACTGTTCCTCTGAAAGAAAGAGGGCAGTGTTGAAATTACCAGTGAAGCAGAGGAAAAATTGCTCTCCGCATTCTGCCTGGCAGCTGGATGCCAGCGCATAAAATGCGGGTGTCTGGCATCCATGTTCACCCAGAGAAAGCTGCGCCTTGGAGGAGACGACAAATATGAGTTGGGGGGTGGGGGCAGGGATGTTTTGGGTTCTCTGTTGCTTTTTAAAATGATTTATTGCTTCTACTGTATCTTAGAGATGAGAAATTAAGTAGGCTGATATTTCACTTCTATTCTTAAAATAACCTGTTATTTTGCAAAATGAAATAATTTCTCATATAGCAGCCTTCTCCTACCCTTTGTCAGATGTTATTCAGCCTAGAGTACTTCCAAATACTCAATATTATTTCACTACGTGTGCAGAATGCGGTCTACTTCCAACCTGAGGTATCATTCACTGGTTTGTAGTAGCCATTAACATATGCTTTTCCCATGGTTTGTGTACTTATTCTAAGCATGTGCCTTTTACAATGCAGAACACAAGAGACTTGTTTTGTAAGATTAATGAAGGTCACCAAAATTCTCAAAAGTATTCTGATAATTAAGGCTTTGTTTATCAAAAACAAGTTATATTAAGAGCAAAAAGATTCATGGTAATTATTCATAATCTTAACAATTCAAGTGTAGCCACCTCATTTGTGCATTTAATTCTTCTTGTTAATGTTTTGCATAAATCTGCATAATTACTTGAGTTGCCTGTTGTAATTTTGACAGCTACTCAGTTCATGTGCACTAAAGTATATCAAAAGCTTGATGTGCTGAATATTTATAATTTTACGTATGTTCTTGGGATAATATTTTTTCAACAATATTTTTAGTTTTTGTAAAATTGACACGGTATACTCCGAAAGATTGCCAAACATAGATCTCCATATTAGCACATGATGGAACTAGAGCAACACTTGAAGGTATAGTACTGGGGTTTTGAAGTATTTTACAGAAAATACATATGAATTGGTGCACATGAAATGTTTTGATAGTTTTCTAGTAGTTGTGTTATACTTCATTAATGTGAACATGTTTGGGTTTTTTTTGTTGTTTTGGTTTGGGTTTTTTGTTTTGTTTTTGTTTTTTTTGTTTTGTTTTGGTTTGGGTTTTTTTAAGGGTTTTCAGTATATTCTCTGCATGTGTAAGTACAACCAGATTTTATTTGTGGTCACATACAAAAGAAAAATAGTGAAAAATAGCAGCACAACATTAGTTCTGAATAGCATTAGCATGGGAAGCTCGCCTTACTGTTACACACGCTGCGTCGCTGCACGGCTCCCAGAGGGCTTGGAGAGCTCTGAGAACTATCTTCCTGCAATTTAGCAAAACAAAACAGCATCAACAACAACCGACTCTAACTTTTGGCTTCCCAAGTGCTCCTGCACATTAAAATTTTGTGGGTGATGGAATGAGAGTCTCATTCTTCAGAGAAATGTATGACATACAAAAAGAATAATAGTGTAGATCAATCAAGTTGTGTCATCCTTCGACCTTAGTTTTGGGGAGGAAAGGAATTTGCAGAGTGAAAATATCCTCTTCTGCACACAGAATAAACAGACTGTTTTGTAAGGACGGCAAATACTGAGGTTATTTATAAATATCGTTGTGCTTGTGAATTATAAAAGCAGTTGCTAACTAATTACAGCAGTAAGTTTTCAGTGCATCTGATGGCTGTCTGGCACAGTGCAGTGTGAATCTTCAGTCAGCTGAAATCACACAAATTATTCAGTCTTTTTACAAATGTTGACAAAATGCTGGTTTCAAAACCCAGTTTGGATCCTTTAAAAATACAGTCTCAAGACAGTTTATTTTTGAAAGACTGTCTTGTGCATACTGAAGTTCTCAAGTTTTGCACTTAGTTAGGAACAATGAAGTGGACAGGTTCTGATGCAGAAGCGTGTACTCAGTGTTCAGTCACGTTTTGACCTTACTAATATAGTATTGTGTGTTATAAAAATGTGTGCTCATATTTACTAGCTTTTTTAATGCAAAAGTTCCTATCTTTATAAGAAAACAGGTTTATTTTAAAGACCAACAAAAGGAGGGGCCATTTTACTTTAGCCATCATAGCACTGTTTCCTAGGAAAGAGAGAGGATATGAACGAAATACTGTTGTCCAACAGGAGAAGAAAATTAATGTATGAAAAACAGAAGCAAATTCTCCTTTGGATGCCAGTGGTCCAGCTGTACAAGTTCCTCTGCTGTCACAGAGTTGATGCTATGCACATATTTTGAACACTTAAGACATGATAAATACAGGTTATCCTTCAGTCATAGGTCCTCTTCAGGGGTGTAACACCATGGGAGAAAGGACGAAGATTTAAACTGTTATGCTCAAAATATATTGGGGGTTGATTTAAGAGTAAGAGGAGGAGAAGTGCAGTTGCCACGTGCTGCTATCTTTCACTTTAATGAGCACTCAAGTGTAAGCGAAAAATTAAGAGATTTTTATATTTAGAAAAAACTGGAGCCAAACACTCTATGTGTGTTGCACACAGTGGGGAATAGGCATAAAAAAAAGGGGGAAGGGAAACCCATCTACTTTGCAGCTATACTGCTTAATTAAAAGAAGTTTGTTAAACTAAATTTAGGGGGAAAAAAAACCCCAAAGAAACAAAAAACACAACAACAATGAAAAACTTCTTTAATTGTGTTTACCCAAAAGCCTTTTCTTCCTAATTTAAATAGCATAAACATCTGGACTAAAGCAATATTAGAATCATGGCAGTAGTCAAGCAAATCTTGTGGAAAATAATGAAATTAGATCCCTGGTGTTGTGACAGAGTAAGGGCAGGATACATCAGTTCGATGTTAATAAAATTTCCATGAATGACTGAATACAATTAAGAAATTGTCAGTTGCGGCAATGAACTTTTGTAGCTCATAGATGTTTGCATCATTTGATTATGCTGGCAATTTAAAATTGTTTGTTAGTGTCTGTGTTGGGATATTAATTATGACCTTTATTACAGCCCACAATTAAACTAGTCATATAGCAACAAGCAGTCTGTGTTATGATAGTAAAGGATCTGAACTGTTTAGATCAGGGTTTTGGTATGTTCAGACCATTCACTGATCATCCAAATCGGAAATTATTTGAAATGATCCAGTACTTTAAAAAACAATTCAACTGGGTTGAGTAATCCCTTTAATAAAGAAATTTTGGTTTAATAGTGTTTTAACAGTTTTAATTGCTAACAACATCTGTAGAGCTGTTTTTAAAAAGGGAGAGAGAAAGCATTTTTAACTGTGACTCCAAGATAAGCTTTCTCCTGTTTTAGGAAGAGAAAACAATTATTCATTGGTTAATTAGCTGTAAACAACTTTTTAAAGACACATCCATTATATATGTAATTATTTGGAAAAAAAAGCTCGAATGTTATTTATGCTAATGCATAATTATTAGTGCTTGCTAAAAGGATTAACAGTATTTAGATGACCACTATTGTTAGGAAATATCAGAGTGGAGAGATACTAGCATCATGAAGGGATGGGTAGTGCTGACTCCAGTGTGTGCCTGCACCCCTAGAGCAGTGACAGTGAACAAATCACACGTTTGGAAACAAAGCATTGCAAACTGAACCCTCTCACATTTTCTTCTTTAATATTTATGTGATAGGTGAAGAAAACGCATCACTGCCAAAATATTTCTATACCCAGTGGAATACTTAGTTCCTGTGAGTTTAGGGTTGATTTTTTGTTTTAAACTCCCATGGCACATTTGTAATTCTTAATACTTTTTTATTTTTATTTATTTATATTTTTTAAAACAGTGGAGTTCCTTTATTATTGCATAGCTAAGTGGGAACTTTACAATGCCCTCAGTACATCCATTTACTAACTGTTATACCTAATTTACTGAGAAGATGTAAAGTCATAGTGAAATCTATTTAGGCTTTTGTAAAGTGTTGACTGGAGCATTGTTTATAGTCATTAGCATATGAATGAAAGGAATAATGCTTTAAACACTTAAATATTTTTAAATATAGGTCAAGGGAAACTAACATTTGTCCTAACGCGTTGCAAATTCCAACGAAGACATCACAGAAACATGCCTGAAATGTGTTGATTTATGTCTGTGTTTATAAGGAAAAGGTTTGACTTTATGTACTAAAATTACACCGAAAGAGGCAATTCAGGGCCACATCATTAAGAACTTAAGCATCTGACTGACCTAATTCTGACACATCCGTAGTTGTGTTGGGCTTAAATTATTATCCTGGACATACCTAATAAAATAATTAATGTTAAACGGAGACCTGATATTTAATGTGCAAACCCCCATATTTTTGTTGGGTTAGAATTTTTCAGAGCCATTTGTGGAAGTGGCCAGCCGCAGAAGCATGAGAAATGGTGTGACAGGCGTGCTGCAGATTCCCCTGCAAGGGCCAGGAGTGTGCGTTAGCCCTGACCCAGAAGGATCGACCTGAGCAGTGGGAGATTTGTTCAGTCTCCATGAATTTGGCTGCTTTTCAGCTGCTGCCAGTAATGACGCTAATTGCTGGCATTTGTGGCAGTAGGTTTTTTGACACAGGCACCTGTACCATGTCGAGATTTCTGATCTTTGAAACAAGAAAACAGCTCTCAATTCTTTTTTATAAAACTGGAGGAACAGTGCTTGACAGCTCTGAAGGAGTAGCATGGGTGATTTTAGCATTTCAGTTCATTGGATATTTTTAATTCTCTGGAGTATTTTAAGGAGAAATTGTGCACTTTAGTTTGTGTGATTTCTTTAAAGCAATCATTATGTGGAAGTGTTTGGGGAATGCAATTTTTGTAACTGTTTTCGTTGACAGAGAAATTATTTTTTAAGGGATTTGTGTATTTAAGCATAGATGATTATTTAGAAGGTTTGCTTGCTGCAAATTGGAAGCCTAGTAGCTCAATTTACTAATTTATTTTGTGATCTGTGACTAAACTGAGTAAAAATGCAAATAGCACAAGCCCTTTACATTTTATCACTAGATCAGTTTACTGATGGGAGGATCAGAGTCACTAAACAGTTCAACACTCTTGTGATTTCTAAGTAGTCAGACACTAAAAGCATCTATAGAGAAGACTACAGGAAAGCTCACATAAACAGAGGCTTTAATGGAATTCAGTATTTATTTTTTCTGGCTTGGAATGCCAGATTTTATTCTCCATTGTAAGGACATTATTTTTTTTCTCCTATTTCATGTGGCAATGAGCCATCATGTTGTGTTGCACACGCTTCTGTGTTAGGAGGAAACAACTGGCAAAGCTAGAAAGAAACACTGAAAGCTTCAATGGGTCATTTCCTTTTGATTACACCTCTTTTCAGAGTGTACTAAAAATTATAATATTTTACTTCTGTCACTTTTATTTTTAAATGATGTCTCCCCATGTTTTTAGGGTTTGTTGTTTTGTGGTGGGTTTTTTTAAGTATTACAGCTGTTTATTTCCTACTTATTTGCAAATCTTGGCAGTGATGTCAACACCATTTTGGAGTCAGTGCTAGGGCACAATCTTACTTCTGGTGAAGCCCCTTGAAGTTGAGCTGCTCTTACCTCCTGATGAAAGAGATGTAGGTCTATTACTACCTGTTTTTGTAGATCCAGCAGAGGGAGCAGAAGTCCACCAATGGGGTTGCTTTGGACGAAACATTTGGGGTGGCAGATGGGTTGGCAAAATTTGCTTGTGGAGGTGGGGAGCTGCATGAGTCATTCCCCCCATATTCTGATAAAACTGCTCAATTAAAACACTAAAGATTTCTCTGCAATTCAGTATTTTTTTCACATCCTGAAATTTAATTTTTTCTTTAATTTCTCCATGAGTTGGTACTGTATTATAACAGTTGATTAAAATTATTTCCAGAGCTAACACAAGTGTATTGATCTCAATTAGCCAGCAGATAATTGTTTTTTGTTTTTTTTTAGGGAATAACACCCAATCATGTCTTTACACATCAACTCCCCTGCCATTTTGCTACATTTGTGAATATATGTCTGAAGAACTGGCCTAACTGGTTTTGAGTGTACTGTGTGTAAACATCAGGCTTTACTTTGTGTCCAAAGTAGCTGCAGTGTAGCTAGGATGTGTAGTCATTCAGTCAGGTTTCAACAAAATGCAGTGAAGTTAAAGCTACACTATGAAATAATGCCCTCTTTAAAAATCCAAAACAAACAAACAAAAAGAGATTAGCTGCAGTGCTCCAGTGTTATTTTTATGTGCATGCAATTGATACAAATCTGTTATTAGTGTTGTTACTTCTGCCTTAAAAGCAATAACAGTGCATCATAGCAGAAACTGGTGATCTGGGGCTTGCAGCTGAAGATGGCAGCTGGTGGATTTTGATTTACATACAACAGACCTGGGGGCCACAGCATTTTAGAAGATACACAAGGGAGAATCTTCCATTGATTTCTGAAATTAATGATACAAAGCTGCCCACCAGCAATGGCTTTGTCTCCTTCAGAAGGAGTGTTTCCCACTACTTCTAGAGCTCTGTTGGCAATTTTAATCCAGTTTGGTAAAGTTAAATAATTTTTTTCTATATAATAATGTATAAATGCATGGCACATGATCCTTCAGAATATGCTGTGTAGAATCCCAGATGCAGTAGAACTCATCCCAAGATAACAAGCGAAAACCCCAAAACTGATTTGCTTCATTGTGTGGGTTCACCTAAGCACCCAGATAGTATTTGCTGGCTTGGGTCCTGTGTTTCATCATTCACTTTGTCTTGATTTGCTTTGAGGTATAGGCTTGACATTACTTTCAAGAATTGAGGCTCAGTTACAGTTGAGATGATATCTAAAAAGAGCTACTAGTATTTCTTAAAAAGATCTGTCCAAAGTTCAGAGAAAACTGGCAAGAAATACCTGCGCAAATGCAATACCATGGTTTGGGCTACTTTAGGTAGCTGTGTGCATGGGCTTCTGTAGGTCTACATTAATGGCATTTAAAATATCAGATGTTTAACCTGTTTGAATGGCTTTCTGATTTCCTCACCAAGGCTGTTTAATGTGAGTACTTTTTAATGTATGTTTTGGGTTTGTTTGTTGGTTTTGGTTTGTTGATTTTTTTAGGGAAGTGAACTGATGACTCCAAATCTCATGAACTAAAACTCATAAAGTCATGTGAATCTCATGGGCTAAAATTGTCACAAACATTAAAAAACCCCTTTACTTAGGGTTC